>NW_015637156.1:2069008-2076973 GCF_001515625.1 Sinocyclocheilus rhinocerous
GCAGTGAAACACGCAACGCCTTCAGGACAAGGTGGCGGCGGCAACAATACCACAGTGAGAATAAAAGTTACGCCTTCTTTCTTTGTGTGAACATTTGGGCGGCGTTATGCAAATCTTCCGACACAGAGATGTAGACATGTGGGGGTGTGTTTAAACGAGTCGTTTTAGGATGGCGTGGCTGACTCTTAACTTTTATAAAGAATATCTCTTTGGATTTGAGACTTTAGTCTTTGCAACTTTACAGATCTTATTTATGCACCAAGAGCTTGTAACACTCCAAAGAGAAAGGAAAAATTGAAATCGCATCATATGACCCCTTTAAATTCATAAGGCCTGTGATTACAAAATGATTAAAGTCGGCATTTTGTGATGCTCCCGGTTGTCCTCATCTGACGACGGACATGGCTTACTTGAAGTCACTGTGTGTGTTGTTTTTGTAGGGGATCACCATGAAACCACTGGTTCAATGGCTTAAGGTTAAAAAGGCAACTCAGTCAGATCTGACACTCAATGGAAAAATGAACAACAGGGTAACCATCACTCACGACACATAGTGTACCCCTCTACTGCATCTTATTTTTTTGGGACATTTTAGTTTCCTGTTTCCGTAACAATGACTTTGTTTTTCAAAACTTGTTTATTATTACAAAAGCTACATTATAAAATCAAGTAATAATGATATACAGTAATATTAAATAAAATGACCTTTCTCCACTGCTGTACTGTCAAGACAAAAAAAATTATGAGTAATGTTACCCATCTCCAAGTGATAAACAAGCATTTCCATTACAAATATACAAAGTTTCTCTCTTAAAAACTTTCAAAATGCATTTTGTGGCCAGCTTGACATAGTCTATTAATGGAGTGTTATCACCTAACCTCAATATGTCTTTGTGAGCTGCTTTTCTTTCGGCCTGTAGAGTAAACATTTAGATGATTATTTGCTTATTTCTGTTAATCTCATTGTATTACAGCGCTTGGGTGAGGTAGGTGAGTAATAAAACTAGACAGTAATGGCTGAACGTATGAGTATGCTGTTTGGACCGATAAACCGCACAACCGAATCAGTTGAACGAGCGAGTCTTTTACGCTGGAACCCCTCGATTCAGATTCAAACTTACAGTAGCTATAACTTGCGTTGCGACGTCGGTGATTCACACCGGTTCAACCGATTCAAATATCATTGCTTGTTCTGCGTCTGATTTTAAATAGCCGGAAGAGAAAAAATGACTCTCTTGCGTTTTGCAACGATACCCCGCACACTTATAAAACAAAACTACTTTGCTCCTGTAAATCTACATAATTTAAAAATATTGACGCAGCTCAATAGGCCAACTAAGAAATTATGTAGATAGGTAAATTCGCTACTGCTGGCTTATTATGGATAGAGTTTCTACCAGTGTTGCCAATTTAGCAGACTAAATTTTCAGACTACCCTAGCAACTTTTTCTTCCAAAAGCACCTAGCAACAAATTTAGCCATTTTTAAAAATTTATTTGGCAACATTTAGCAACTTTTAGCAACAAATCAACCTTCCTTTAGCAACTTCCCCTGAAAATTAGTTGGCAGCACTGGTTTCTACACTGCAAATATGATTTGGTCTATGCACAGTGGACAACATCTAAGTAGGCCTAGTGGTAATTTTAAACATCAAAACGTGAAGTAAAGGGTGATATAATTGTGTATGTCTTTATAGGCTTTTGAACACATACTGACAGCAATGGAGGACATCTGTGGCCGAATGGGAGATAATTGGTGGACCAGACAGTGAGCATTTCACTTTTCACAAACGTACATGTATAAAATTTGTTTGAGAATTTTTACTAATTTTCCCCCTACTCTTTCTTAGTTGGAAGCATTTTGACGACAAGTATGTCTGCTGGCTACTAATGAAGAGCGATGCCAGAGAGCACAATGACCCAATCTTTGGTGCCTTCCACAAACTCAATCTGGAGGATGCCTCTAAATACATCACTGAAGTGAGAGCAAAACTGCTGATTCTACATAGTATCACCAGTTTCTATTTCCAGTTTTCTGTACTGTTCTGTTGACATATCATCTACTGTCTATAGAGAATAATCTGAAGAATTAATGTGCTCAATTTTATTATTATTTTTTTTTTCACATTTAGGGTGAACGCAAAGGTTCTCTGGCTTTCATTCGTAATTATGACAGTGCCTCTGTCGACTTCAAGAAGAAGCTTGCTTTAGAGTATGCAGACATCATGCCTAATATTATGGCTGACATGTCAGAATATGATTTTGGCATTGACAATGTTCCAGTCACCTCTGTCATGTAAGTAGTTTGCCAAATGTATTTTAATTTTCCCAACTGAATGCAGTTCCTCTCTGTAAAGTGAAGTATAAATGTTTTATGAGGTTTTGAGAAAAGAGAAAAATGAAAAAATTGCACAAATAACTAGATGGCTCAAATGTGTTGTGAATGATAAATACATGTTGACAACAATTATTTGGTCGTCTTTCAATCTAGGAAGAACACTATTCCATCTGTATCCCTGGATATCCATGAGCAAGACAGGAAGAGCATGCCTAATGACCTCAGTGCCCATCATATACTAGATCAGCACCTGTACAAGAGCAGAAGAGATGTAAGAACTGTCCTGATCACTCAAACCACAATTAAAAATTTTTTTTTTTTTTACATGGAATATTGTTTCTTTATCAATATTTGGATGTCTTATCACAATACATCTGCCCAGTGGAAAATCTCATCACAATGCCATTCCATCCAAACCAATCCATTTCTCCTGTTTTTGACCAGAACCGTGCCACTTACAGCCGCAGTCACTATAACACCTCAGAGAATCCAGACGAAATGCAGGAGATCTTTCAAAGAACCATGAGAAGCCGCCTTGATTCCTTCAAATCGGCTAAGATGGGTGTTAACCCTGCGAAAAAACTCTCCAAACATCCCAAGAAGGATTCAACACACAAGGTATTAGACCTTCATGTCCTGCTGTCTACATTTAGTAAAAAAAAATCTTTTGAAATAGGGTTCAAAGCAGTGGCGTAGCAAGTCAGTCCCGGGCCCATCTGCAAAAACATTTGTACCACGCTTGCCACCCAGTAATCGCAATAGCTTGTGAAAAGTCAGAGCAGTCGAAACATAACATTTACCTCAGAAATGACAAATATAACGTTGCCAACATTGATTTATTATTTTCATAAATCAGTCAGTTAACCGCCACAGACCTTTTTTTATATTGAATATTATGACCCTAAAACACCTCCATATTTTCTAAATTACTTAAAGGGATAGTTCACCCAAAAATTAAAATTTGATGTTTATCTGCTTACCCCCAGGGCATCCCAGATGTAGGTGACTTTGTTTCTTCAGTAGAACACATATGATGATTTTTAACTTTAACAGTCTATGCAGTCGTATAATGCATGGCATTGGTAACAAAATCTATGAGAGTAAAAAAAACATGCACAGACAAATCCAAATTAAACCCTGCAGCTCAAACACATTCTTGGCACAGCGGCCCAAAATGCTGAAAGAAAGAAAGAAAGAAAGAGAAAAAGAAAACTACTTACTCGTTTTAGTTGCAATTAATTTAATTTAATTCTTCATGTATTTTTCGTGTATCTTTAATGCTTCGTGTATTCTCAGTGGAAAGAATGGCTCTCAGTGGAAAGAATGGCTAATTTTATACAATATTTGTATTTCTATTGTGTATTTTTAGCCTAATGGAAAGCCAGCGGACCCACACAGAACCCATCCATATGGAGATGAAGGTATATTTTTATATGCTTATTTAAGTACTGGAAGTATAATTTTAGCATGTATATAAATGTTATTTTGCTTTGTCCATTCAGATTTTGAGTTTTCTGCTGACAGCGCATCTAGCAGTGAAATTGCTGGTCATTTTCCCAGGAGAAGCACAAATGCACCTGGTGGTAAGAATCAAGCTACATACTGAATTCAAGTGACATATTAATGTCATGTTGTACATTTGAACCCTTTTCACATTTCTGGGGTTTTATAAAGCGGAAATCGTCAGTGATGAATGGAAACAAATTTAATTTGACATTCCCATTTGTTCCAATAGCAAAATAAAATTTCTATGACTTTACAAAAGAGGAGACTGATTGCATTAGTTGGAAGATTCTTAGAAACAGTCGTGCAGAAGTGTTAACTAGTTTTCTGTTACACAAGTATACTGTTGTAAATGTACATAAAAAAAAAGAAAAGAAAATATTAAAAACTTTGCTACATTTGCAGTGTTAATAACTGTGGAAAAGTGCCATCACAGTCTGTGAAAAGGATCCATATAAATTTACATTAAGTGTGCAAGTGTGTAGAAAATATATGTATTATTTTATGGTTGTTTCCATGGTGTCTCAGTTCAATATCATAATTACTCTAATTACTGCAGCTGGTGTTGATAATCCAGCGTTCATACCCGAGATGGACACCTCTCCACCCATGCGGAACCCACCCTGGCAAACAGAGACAGCAAACAACACGGCTGTGGCACCTTCCCAGAGAGCTCAGGGTCGACTGCCCTGGACGCCCACCAACCTGAGACATCTAGCGCCGCTGAGAATGAGCACACACTCCACAGACTCCTTAGCGTTGGCTGATGCTTCGGTTGATGACGAGGCGCCTGAGGAAAAGCCCGGAACACATCATACTAAATTGTAATCTGATATTGTTCCAGCAATAACCTGCCAAATTTGCGATTAGGTTAATCCTCTGCATTTCATTTTAGGCAGTTATGATGTCATGAGACCAGAGATTAAGGAATCATAGTGTCGAATCGTAGTATTCATCATATATCTTAAAAAATGTATATACACATGCAGCAGTTACTTGAAGTCACATTGCTATATATACATGCATACATATAAGCAAAGGGAAGAAAATAAATACAGATTTAGAAGAGACACTGTCATTGAAGTACTTATGTATGAGGTTATGGAATGCTCTTGAGGGTTTCTTTATAAATCCACATTGTTGTGGAAGCTGTTATGGCACTTTTATCACACTGACAGCATGCTAGAAAATAGAAAACATTGAGCTCAAAAGACAAAATCATTATACTCAAACATATTTTGTCTGAGTTAAGAACTGAGAAGCAATTGTCTATTGGTTCTATATTCAGGTACGTTCTTGACCTATCTTGATATTTTTTTGACCTTGGACATGTCTGTCTATACACATTTTTTAAATCCGCATGTTGTATATGATTATTTATTATTGCATGGTCATTCTGTGGGTGCTTCTTTGTAGTATCACAATATCTGTTTCTGCATTTCTGTAATCTACAATGATTCATTTTTGAGTTTTACTCAAAGCTATTAATGTTTTATTAGTCAATTGAAGTCATTCAAATGTAAGTCATTAAAAATAATAGTTTAACAGTAACTTATTCATGTGTGAATTTTATGCTTTATGAGAACTGGTGAAATCTAACTTGAAATCAGTGGATAGTGTCTGAAAAAACGTATTATTCGAACCGTAACTCAAAGTTTGAGACGAGTAATACAATTTAAATGGTTACTAATGAGCAAATAAAAAAAATGCAAAGAGCACAAGAAACAATGATTATCAATCCTTTAAATTTTAAGCTGATTTGAATTCTATAAACATTATATTCCTCTTATAGGAATACATTCTGATATGACTGATATCAAAAGATATCCATTGCGGTAAAGGAAACAAATGCATAGCCTTTAAGTTAAAAATGTTTGAGTAAATGTTCAATGAAGCATTTTTGAAACAAGAAAGTGCAATTCATTATTATGTGTACATTGCAGTAAGCAAGTTGTGCAAATCATTACACAGACAAAATTGTTAAAATCACAGAGCAGGATTTGAACAAACACACAAAACAACCTTAAAACAGAACAATTTTCCATAAACCCCCGACTTATTAACACACAACACAGCATGACATAAAGTAACGCATAACCTATAAGCAACAAACTTTACTCAGAGTTATTGTGTCAATAAAATTTGTAGATTTATATATTTGTGAAAAAGTAATAATACCTTTTTGGGGGGTTAAATTGCTAAACAGTTCACTCTCAAGGGGAAGTTGTGTTGTTTTGCCCTTAGGCTTTCCACTTATTTTTCAGTTCAGTAGGCAGTACAGCTGTCATCTCTGGATCTATGATCAAAGCCGGCACACACACATGGGTACAAGCCATACCGATCACTTCCTTTTTTTACGTCACACTCAGACAGGGCCAAGTAAAGTAACAGTTTAACTCAAATGTGTGGAAACTTTTTTATAAAACTGGTGTATACTAAAGCCATCAGAACTCAGCAGTATGATTTCACAAAACAGGAAGGTTAACATGCTTATAAAAACACTAAATAAAGAGAAAAAAAAAGAAAGAAAAAAATCAAGGCATAACCCAAAAATAAATATTCTGTCATCATTTATTCACCCTCATGTTAACCCAAACCCGTTTGACTTTTCTTCTGTCTAACATAAAATGAGGTGTTTAGTAGAATGTCCAAGCTGCTCTTTTCCAAACAAAATAAGTGGATGGTGACCAAGAATTAATAAAGAAAGTCAGGTCAGATTTTGGGGTGAACAATCTCTTACACAATCTCGTAAAATCTCTATGCACTCAACATCTTCTAATACTGTTACAGGTCTCTGTGTTTTTCAGTAGAAAGTCTCACAATACAATATACAATAAACATGGTGTAGTGTCTGGACAGAATATTTGTACCAAAATTTGTCCGGAAAGTCTTCAAAGTAACAATGCAACAGTACAGCCTGTTAAAGTTGGCTGAACACTAACCAGCGTGAAGTGCAAAGGAAAATTTTTAAACGGAAGCAGAAAGAGTAATCATCATAAACGTGACAAAGTAACAACAGTCCAGTGACGTAGATCTCAGCCCCCTTTCTGTGTAACAAATTAAAGGCTGACTAGAAGTTTCAGCACTGCTCTTATTACACTCTTATGCTACCCTGATTGAACCACTGCTCTCACCTGAGCCACAAACACAGAGGGTCAACTGATGGAAAGAGAGTCAAGTCACTTAAAGAGGGATGAACTTTGAAAATGACCAGATTTAAAGGACAGCTAACTAAAAGGGGACACTGCAATACTTTGTCTCACCAAGGACTTCAGGACAAGCAAGCAGAACAAAGCACACTGGGAACCTCTAATGGACTATTGTGCGCTTCTGTGAAGGACAGCTATAGTACACACAGACTGGAGATAAGAATGATACTATAAGTGCATCTTTACCACTCATCCGTTGCAATGGCAAGCTCTCTTTATCTCTGCCTGCTGAGGGCAGTTTTCCTGGTGTGTTTTGTTAACCCTTTAATCCAAGGACTAAGTGGAGATGCAAACGTGGTCCAGAATCCTCATCATGAACTGGAAGAGAATCTCACTGGACTCCCAATTGTCACATTTAAATGGCATCATGTTCAGACCCCATACCTGGTGATAATTTGGGTATTTGTGGCTGGATTAGCGAAACTATCAGGTATGTAGCTTGAACTATGAAGTAAAAATTGATTGCCAGTTAACAAATAAGGAATTAAATTTGTTGTTTAACATATTCAAAGGCTTGTGTACAATATAATGCAGTTTAAGACATCAGTGGTATTCCTCATGAATGAATTTAAAGGTGACATATCATGAAAATCTGACTTTTTTCCAGGTTTTAAGTGCTATAATCAGGTCCCCGGTTGCATCTATCAACCAAGGAAATGTGAAAAAGATTGAACCCAGTAACTTTGTTTTGGGAAGCCTTTTTCTGCAAGCATCTGAGAAAACAAGCGCGTCAGATTTCGTTCCCTTGGTGACGTGGCAAAGGGATCTCATTATAATATTACCGCCCCTTAATCTGTAAGTTTCCACCCACGGCGCCATCATTTTGATTTCGCAAGCGACAACGTTGTACCAGCTCTAATGCCATGGCGAAAGTTTGAGCAAAACATGCTAACTGTTCTGTCTTTGGCTGCACAGA
>NW_015637156.1:2077013-2105799 GCF_001515625.1 Sinocyclocheilus rhinocerous
GGGGAGCAGTAGCTCATTTGCATTTAAAGAGACAGGCCCGAAAAACAGTGTTGTTTCTGCTTCCACTCAAAATAGGCATTTTCAAAATGATATTATAAATGAGCTGTGGAGTATTTTGAGCTGAAACTTCACAGACACATTCTGGGGACACCAGAGACTTATATTACATATTGTAAAAAGGGGCATAATATGTCTCCTTTAAAGTTTGATCTGAAGTTGATGTCATTTTTGAATGAAAGGCTGAATTACAGTTCAGTTCAGTTCTGAGAAGGAAGAAGATCTCTTTATGATTACCTTGAACTAGGAAGTTTAATAACAATGCTGTGTAACAAATTCAAATTGAGTACAATAGCTGTGGAAGCTCAAAGAATCACATAAAATAATGATAAACATATTGCTACTCATGTAAATGGATGATAATGTAGCACAAGTCCTGTGATTAACATGGTTAGTTTTGGTATTCTTATCCTGCTTATTTTATCAGTATAGAGAGATCAGTATCTGTTCTTTCCTCAAGTGTTGTTAATGTTTGGGATGATTTAAAAAATACATATTTTCTGGTTTCATCAGTTTGATGTTAAGTACAGTACGGATGCTTCTATAAGAAAGAGGATGAAAACTAGTAAAATAATATGTGCTGTTGTTATTACTAAAAGTTTTAACAAAGTAAAAACTTGATCCAGTATGATAATCATAAAAGAATCCTGTTAGTTTTACATTTCATTACTGATGCATTAAAAAAAAAAAAAAAATCAGAAAATCTACTGGCACTATAAATTTGGTGCACATCATCAGGCAAATGCATGAATGTAAATGTAAATGTATAACTGGTATGTCTTTTTAAAATGCATAACCATTTTGCATCATTTTTGGGCATTGCTCATGACAGTTACATCTTGTGAATATAAGATTTAAAGTTTACAAAACATACTTCTGAGAAGATGCCCCAAATGACATCAAATACCAATCTTAGGGAGCGCCAATGTTAAAACAATCATTAACTTTAATATGCATCATATTAACCTTATCCACAACTTGAACATTACTGGCTACAAAAGTTGCGATCTGTTTTCTCTCTGTCTCTCCCTCTCTATCCAGTGATTGAACTAAACCATCATGTCACCAGTGTGATCCCAGAGAGTGGTCTGCTCATCATCCTGGGCTTTATTTTGGGAGGAATCGTCTGGGGAGCAGACAAGGCACAGACTTTCAAACTGCTTCCTCCCACGTTCTTCTACTACTTGTTGCCCCAGATCATCTTGGATGCCAGTTACTTTATGCCCAACAAGCTATTTTTCAGCAACCTGGGTGCCATTCTCATTTACGCCATCTTCGGAACATGCTGGAACGCAGCTACAGTGGGCCTCTCGCTCTGGGGCTGCTATGAGGCTGGAGCGATGGGTACATTTATTTATAATAAAAACCTTTATTTTTAAGAATGTAGAGGATACCGAAATAATTTGCCAGTTTCTATAATCATCAGGTAACTTGGACATCGGTCTCCTGCAGTTTCTATTGTTTGGCAGTTTAATCGCCGCGGTGGATCCGGTGGCCGTGATTGCAGTGTTTGAAGAAGTGCATGTGAATGAGGTGCTCTTTATTCTGGTGTTTGGAGAGTCGTTGCTTAATGATGGCGTCACAGTGGTGAGTCTCAATTTCCTCAAATGCTCTAAATGCCATTATGCTCACTAGTATATCTATCCGCTTATGTAATCATCTTTTTGCCTCTTTTGTAGGTGCTTTACAATGTATTTGATGCTTTTGTTGCTCTTGGAGGCCCAAAGATTGACGCCGCAGAGATTTTTAAGGGCATATGTATGAATATTCAACTCTACCCCCCATTCATAATGATAAACATAGCAATATTCTTTATTTTTTCACTTTAAACCAACCAGATTCATTTATTTACAGTTTCATTTGTTGTGGTGGCATTTGGAGGCTCGTTTCTTGGCGTTGTGTTTGCCATCCTGCTGTCCCTGCTGACCAGGTGCACCAAACACATTCAGATCATTGAAGCTGGCTTTGTCTTTGTGGTGGGCTACCTGGCTTACCTGACAGCAGAAATGCTCTCGCTCTCTGCAATACTTTCGTAAGAGTCTCTTGAACAATGCAACACATATAGAGAATGTACAGTAATACAACACCAGTACTGCAGGAATTTACTCTCAATGCACAATGTTTCTAAGCAATTAATTCAGCTCATGGAGAAGAATGCCTTTCTGTGTCACAGAATCACCTTCTGCGGTATATGCTGTCAGAAATATGTGAACGCCAACATGGATGAGAAATCGGTCACTACAGTTCGTCATGCCATGAAGGTGCTTGCAAACGGCTCAGAAACCATGATCTTCGTATTCTTGGGTGTTACAGCCATTGATACAGAGATCTGGATTTGGAACACAGGTTTCATCCTCCTCACCCTCCTCTTCGTCTTTATATACAGGATCATAGGTGAGTGCAGTTGTGGCCTATTAAAACTTTTTGTAAAAACATTTTATTGAATATTATTCAATTGATAATCCACTCTAGTAAATACCATTTTTGTCCACAACATTCGATTATATATACTTTTTATAATTACAAAAATCTGTTTATATGTATTTTTCAAGTATAAATATATTGTAAATTCAAATCACAATAAAAAATACGCAAATAAAAAATAAATTACACAGATGGAACAGACACAACTAGATCATTGTGGCTGTAATCAGTCACTACCTCATTTGTAATGCAAAAGTCGCACAGTGGTAAAAAACATTCAAACATGCAATATAACAGCAAATTCCCATAGCACACTTCACTATAAACACTTACCCAAACCTGTTGTGCACACCTTTTCTGAATGGTAAAGTTTTGCAGTATAAACCTTTTTAGTCTGTAATGACACTGCTGCATGCTAGGTAATGGGCCTTGCTAATATATTCATTCTCAATCAACTAAATCATAAACTTATAATAAAATATTCATAATAATTTGAGTTTTCAGAGAAGCCAAAATCAAAAGTTTAAGAGACCTATGCTCATTGTAACATTCGTTGGTCGTGCTTGACAGTCAAGATGAACTGATCCACTCATTACAAAAAAGAAAGAAAGAGCAGTGTTTATTTTATTTTTTGTTTTTTAATAGAAAAATCATATCTCAAACGTTCACAAATATTATTTGAAATAATTATGCTTGAGATGTAAAAAAGAATAAAACATTTAAAATCTCCCTCACATTTCAAAGATTTCTCTTTCAAAGAATGCCTCTTGGATGTGTTTTTATGATATGTTTAGGAATGTTTGTTTTATATTTGCAGGTGTTTTCTTGCTCACCTGGATGTTGAACAAGTTCAGATTGGTTCCCATCGAGGTCATTGACCAGGTTGTAATGAGCTACGGTGGCCTGCGGGGGGCAGTGGCGTATGGACTAGCAGCCATGTTAGACGAAGACAAGATCCCAGAGAAGAATCTGATGATTAGTACCACACTCATTGTGGTGTATTTCACTGTCATTCTTCAGGTTAAAACCCTATCACTCTTATCACAACTATGAGACTCTAAATGCTTGGATTATTTTGTACGTCCTACCTAACCTGTAGTGGTTATGTCTATGTGGTTTCTTTTTAGGGACTAACAATGAAGCCATTAGTTCAGTGGCTCAAGGTCAAAAGAGCAGCTCATTCAGACTTGAAACTTATTGAGAAACTAAACAATAGGGTAACTATTTGACAGTATCCATTTATGTGTTCATTTTAATAGTTATAGAAAAAGTTATATAAATGGTGTCTTTATAGGCATTTGACCACATACTAGCAGCAGTGGAGGACATTTGTGGACGTATAGGAGATAACTGGTGGACCAGAGGGTGTGTTTTCCTCAGTTCTGTGGATATACTTAAATATTAATAAAAAAAAAATATATAAATATATGGACACACATGTCTACTTTGATCTCTCTCCCAGTTGGAACAGGTTTGAGGAAAATTATATCAGCTGGTTATTGATGAAACCTAAGGCCAGAAGGAACAGAGACTACCTATTTAGTATCTTCCACAAACTCAATCTGGAGGATGCTGTTAACTACGTCAGTGAGGTAAGAGCATAGATTGGTGTTATACATTGCATAATATTGTCATTTGTTTGGTTATCTCAAACTGCATGTGTTTCCTGTAACAACAAAGTTTACAATAGTTCTGTCATGACAACTCTCAGAGGGCATGGTAATGTACATGACAATGTTAGTTAATGTATTTGGTCTTGGCGGGATAGATCTGCTACGTTGCTCCTGCGGCAGAGCAAATACTGAGACTTGCTACTGCCAATACATCCACAACATGCTGCTGTGAGCATGTAAGAAATACTGCTGCTGCACATATAACATATATGATAACCTCCATAACATAGCCTACATGATCACCCCATAGCAGATCTATACAGGTGGAGCTGGGGAAGGTGGAGGGTTTTCTGAAGTGTGCTGCAACTGTTACCACAAGCATTAGCCAAACATTTGAATGCTGAGCAGTGAGCTCATTGGCTAAAGATACAGGAGAGAACCAATCAGCTGTGACATGTGATAATGATGTCATTATGTCATATTGAGTTAGATCTATCGGACTGCGCCATTTAGAGTTTCATGCCAGAACTTTGTATTTTCACATACGATCATAGTGAATATAGTGATTGCAATGCAATCCATGTGCTGCTTGTGTACTATCAACAAAAAAAGCTCATGAGAAATGTATGTAACCTCTTTCTTTCTTCATGTAGGGTGAACGTCAAGGATCTCTGGGCTTCATTCGTAGTGATGAAGCAGCCAATGTAGATTTCAAAAAACAATTTGGTTCAGAATTTACAGATGTGATGCCTGATATAATGGTTGATATGTCAAATTACGAGCTTGAAATCGAAAATTTTTCAGCAACCTCCATTGTGTAAGTGAACTGACTGTTTAAATCACATTTAAACACAATTGTGTAATTAATGCATCAGTTGTAATCAATCGTAAAACAGTTATGAGTAATGAAAGAGAGGGATAATCACTGTTTTGACAGAGATTTACATACAAGACTAAGAATCTTTGCAGGGGTTACAAAGCCAAAAGTGCTCAAAATTGACAAATAAATTCCTAAATGGCAAGATGTGGCAATAATGAAAATGGTTTTGTCTCTTGTAAATTAGAAAAGACACTATTCCCTCTGTATCCCTGGACATCCATGGGCAAGACAGGAAAAATGCGGTGGACGACATCAATGCCCATCATCTTCTACAGCAGCACCTGTACAGGAGCAGAAAGAATGTATGAATCGCTCTCACAGACACGTATACAGTTTGCATCTCATTTGACCCATAATTTTCTCTCTTTCTAAGCAGCATCGTCACAAATACAGTCGCAGTCACTTCAGCATCAACCAGAGTGAGGACGAGGTGCAGGAGATCTTCCAGAGGACCATGAGGAGCCGCCTCGAGTCCTTCAAATCAGCTAAGATGGGTGTCAACCCTGCCAAAAAAATTACAAAGCACCACAAGAAGGAGCTTACACACAAGGTAAGAGACTTTCATGATGCCTCTTTCACCTGGATTGCTCAATTATAGTATTGCATCTCTCAATTTATACATATTTTCAGATGGCTAATGGACACCCAGACGGTACAGGCCATCTATATGGAGATGAAGGTAACAATATTTTATATTAGCCTTTTATTAGTATTTATGACACAGAGCAGCTAGCTAAATGTAATTAATTTGAAATAAATATTAATAAAATAAATAAATAAATAAATACATATTATAATAAATTTAATAATAGTGTAAATAAATTTTTAAAATAAAAATGGAAAAAAATGAATATATATATATATGCACTGAAATATGAAATAAACTATATAATGAAATAAAAAATACATAAAGATAAAAGTAGTTCAATAATTCATAAGTTATATTTAAATCATAATAAATTATATGTATACATTTATAAATTAATAAATGTATATTTTTTCCAAGTGTATTTGTAATACAAATGTAATTAAGTATTTGCTTTTAAACATAATGAAATAAAAAAAATCACATACAAAGTTGTAGTTAAAAAAAATTAAACATAAACCTCCTCAACATGATTTCCTTTTGAGTAAATGATCCGTTTCCACTATTTTCCACTATTTATTTATTAAACTTTTCTGCTCTAATTATCATTCTTTGACAAACAGTGTTGGGGAGTAACTAGTTACATGTAATGGCATTATGTAATTTAATTACAAAATAAATGTAACTGTAATCTGTTACTTAGAAAAAAAGTGTAATTAAATTACAGTTACTTATGAAAATGTTAGCGATTACAAAGGGGGTTACATCGGAATATGTTCTGCAAAAAGCTAGGATATGTAAAGCCATTTAGTAAAGTAATGCTATTCTAATGCTTTTTATTGGTTCTCTTATTTGAATTTGCAGCACACCACGTCTGCCAATTACATCAATCCACATTATCGCTGAACACTTTAGGCTGCAACCTGTCTGTCTTTTAAATAGGGTAACTTAAAATCTGTAACCTATTACATTTCCAAAGTAACCCTCCCAAAGCATGATTTTGTGTTTTTAGTTGACAGTGCTGTGGGGAGTGAGACTGGTGCTATCCGTGGTACTTTCATGAGAGACACGTATACAGTGGGAGGTAAGAAAAGGGTCTGAACAGATGTTGTTTTGTATATAAAATCTATAGGCCTACAATATAGTTTGCATAAGTACCATATTTGCATAAGTAAGAAGTTGAATGTTTGTCAATGTTTCTTTCATATCTCATTGAAGCTGGCATAGAGAATCCAGTATTCTTGCCAGATATGGACAGTCCCACTCACAGCAGCCTTCCCTGGCTAATGGAGACTGAGGCTGTCGCACCTTCCCAGAGGGCCCAGCGACGCCTGCCCTGGACACCCAACAGACTGCGACGTCTTGCACCCATGAGGATCAGCACCTGCTCCACAGACTCCTTCCTGATGGCTGATCTGGAGGAACATGAGGAACAGCCCCAAACAGACCATGAAGAAATGTGAGTTTACACATACTTATCTGAAAAAATTCAGACATTGTTACTGACCATGTGTTTTTATGACTACAGACGACCAGCCTTTGACTAGATACTTCAGGGCAATAATGCGGCATGTCACAAAGCACATCCACAGGCATGGAAGCATGTGTCTACAGATTTCAGGCCAAACCTCCAAAAAAAAACACGGTGGAACTGGAGAATAGCTGCAGGATATTCCACTGAAATGAAACAGCGTGGACCAAAATCTCATGGATGTTCCCATGGAATCCATTTAGGGCAACATATTCATGTACTATTGAGTGCGTACAGCAGTAGAAAAAGAAAACGAATGCTTTCAAAGTTTTCCAAGTGACGCTTCTGCCTTTTCCAAATTTTATATGATTTTTAAAATGTAAACACCTTGTGAAATGGTTGGTCAAAAAGAGTTTCCTACATGTGCTGACATATTTCCCATTGCAAAAGGAAACTTGGGCTTTAAAATAGCCAATAACCTTCAGTTTACACCACAGCCATGATGAACATTATTCGCTATGCGCTATCTCTAATCGGTTTTAACTGCTGAACTTTTTTTGGGGTCAACTTTTAGGACTAAACTAGATTATTATAGATGGTCTCAAATCTAACAGACACTAACAATAAGCATCTAATTTTGATCTTTAACACTGTGTTGGGGGAAAGGTTGAGAATGTGTTTTGTGCAATAATGCTTATGTAATATTATGGAAGCTTGTTTCTGCCACAGAATGAAAAAATAAATTAAAAAAAGGAATTGTGATTACTTTTACTCAATACCTATTTTTTTTCTCAGAATTGCAAGATATAAACATCTTGCAATTCTGACATTTTTTTCCTCAGAATTGAGAGTTTATATCTCACAGTTAAGTCTGCGAGAGTCACAATTACCTTTTTTATTTTATTATCCCATTGTGGAAACTGCTTCCATATAATGTAGCAAGGGAAAAGCCATGTAGGCTTTTGTAAGATCCAGCTTGTAGTTTCATTTCTCTACAAGGCAGATTCTTCCCTGCATCGCAATGTGCAACTAAATTAATAAGGAAGGAATTAAGTAAATTTGATATAAAGATAGTTTTCACTCATATAATTAATTTTAGACTGTATGTGAGTGAATTGAGGTGGTAACTGTTACAAACTATGTTTGTGTATGGAAAAGGTCATATTTTAAATCAATTGATTGTATCTTTCATTCAAATAATATATTTCTCGGGGACATTGTTCTTTCCTTTGTGGGATTAATAAAGTATTTATCAACATTTCTATTTATCTAATCTACTGTTAGCCATTCTTACTTCAATCTACATCTGTATACACTTTTATTTTGACATTTTTATTTTTCAGTTGGAGTAATTTTGCTATGTATAATTAATTATATATATATATATATATATATCAATTTTAGTAATATTTCTCATTTACATTTAAGTGAATCATCTAATATTTATATTTTATTGCAAATAACCAACAATTATTTTTAATAGTTAATAACACTGAACTACATACTCCTTTCTTGCACAGTAAACAGAAATGCATGTACATTCAATATTTATTCATATGTGTAATTTTTGTCCAAGACAAACAGTTTAAAAGACATATCCATCAAAGTTTGCATACATACAGCTTTAATTAAAAGATTGACAATTAAATAGAACAACCAAATAAAAAGACCCAATGAAAGACCACAATTAGAAGGGCTGAGATAAAACGAGAGACAAATATATATTTTAAAACTGGACAGTTCTGTTATCATTAATATTATTTCATCACACTTAAACTAAACGGTTATATCAGAGCGCTGAACATCATGTTGCATCACAATGGAAAGACTGCTGACTTTGAAGAATCCTATGAAGCTCCTTCAAGATGAGAAGAAGCTTGCATAGTATGATAAATCTGATACATATTGTGCTGTATTTAATCACAGATACAGATATCCTCATTTTATAATCACCAGATCCTCATGTTAATAAATGTAACAGTTGGATCCGTGAAGTTCATTTATGAAAAAGTGTCTAAAACTGGAATTTAAGCCAAATATTAGTGACATTACCAATTCCATTATTGCTATTTCATCACGTATAGAGAACACAGATTTGTCTTGGTTGTTAGAAATGGTTTGAAGACAAAAAACAATAAAGGGAAAACATCACTTGGGATGAATTTCCAGGCTTCTTTTTGAATAGCCTGACTGGTCAGTGCTTGATCTATTAGTTTTGCAGTGCCAAATCCTTACAAAAAGTAGCAATAACCTTTGTAGAAAGTTTGGTCCAGAGACCCTGTAACTGGCAAGCTCAGTGATTTAATGTGTTCTTGGCGAAAAAAGAAGCACAATCACACCCACACATACAGTTTTAACACTCTTGAACACACATTATACAGTATATCATATTAATATAACTTCATATAGGCTGGTTGGGCCCTTAAAAATGTCGTATTTTACCTGTCTGAGAACAGCACCATCAGAAAAGGCACATTCCACTAACTCGTCTGCCCAAAGGATGAATCTTCACCTCAGCAAAGTCAGAAAAATAACCTCAAGCAGCAAATACTCTAGGCTTGAGGAAAACAGTTTATCACTTTAATTCAGACACAATTAATATGAGTTCAAGAGGGCTTGACGCCTACAGGCATTTTTAAATGTGCTTGTGTGTGAATCATCCTGTTTTTAATCAACTAAATGGAAATGTTTTAGGCGGTACCTTCATGTTTAAGTCAATAAAAGCGAGAGGACTGAAGGTTCATCCCTTTGTGAACTACATAATTTCGCTCATAAATACCATAGGACAATGCAGAGACACTCACAAACGACTTTTTCTTCGAAAAACAAGACGAGACGAATCTACTAGTCAATAGTCTATTGCATATTAGCCCAATTTATATTAGTCACTATCATGATTAAGATCACTATTACCATCTTTTGCTTATCTTTCATAGACTTTGTTAGCAAAAATAATTGATGTGCATTATGCAGTTCCGTTATTTAAAAATATACAAATATACTTCTCCTCTGAATTAAAAATGCTTTAAGGTATCCGCAGTCCAGCTTTAAGTCAAGGGGTAGAGAGGGTCGCGTCACAGTTTCAGTGGGAGGTGCCATTTAAGCCACACCCACCAACTCAAATAGCCCCACCTACAGGACTTTTTTAGCGATTTATTCCGTGGCAACTTCAGAAGGCTGTATAAGTGGTCACCTAAAGCCAAACATGCATACGGTTGAAGGTTCTACTAATCACTCCCCGTATTCAAGTAAGTTCAAATGCTGGTAGCGGCAGAGAAGTAACAGTTCTCAACACATCGAAACAAATGAAAAAGAGCACCGAAGCCATTTGACATTAGCGCAAATTTTATTTTTTCCAGAACTAAACTCCAGTTAACTCGCTAAAAGTGACATTTTATTTAAACTGTTTGGATATAATATCATGTGGGTTTGGTAATTCGCAAAAAAACTCGAAAAATTAGCGAGCTAACCGAACATCACACTCTGAAAAAAATCCAAACAAGGCTCTAAAGATCTACATTTTTCACCATACATTAAAAAATGATAACATTTTCGCAGTAAATGCGGAGCAGACACATTAGCGAAGTTAACATCCCCGAATTACAGCACCACACCTCTTAGCACCTTGGGCGTTTCGCCAAATCCGAGACGGACAGCTTTTTAAGTGCAGCAAAATATTTGTCAGTCATTTCTCAGAATCTCTCTTGTTCTCTCTCCACATATAAAAGCAGATGTAGTTTATGTAAAATAGCAGCTACACTGGTCAACACATATTTGTGGCTATAGGGCAGAAAGACCACAGTGCCATTCACATTAAGGGTGATGTGAAAGTGTGCCAGAGGCCATGGAGTTAACAAATATAACCCTCCACCTACCCTACTGCAATCCAAACGCCTTTACTCAATACTCCCTGCTACCCCCGTTTTCCGAGGCACATCGGTTTGGTCTGTATGGAATGCAGCTGAATATACAGGGGCTGTAAACACGCAGGGGTTTGAAGAAAAGAGGTAAAAAAAAAAAAAAAAAAGTGTCTGAAAGTTCAAAAGAATGTTTGAAAATTCAAACAGAATGTGTGAAAATGTAAACTTGAAGTTCAAATTAAAGTTTGAAAGTTCGAAATGCAATTTAAAACCTCAAAAGAGAATGTCCAAATGTTTAAAAGAAAGTTCAAAAAGAGCTTTTGAAAGTTCAAACGTTCAAAAGAATGTCTGAGAGTTCAAAAGACAGATTGAAAGTTCAAAAAAAAGTCCAAAGTTTAAAAGAAAGTCCAAAAGAAAATGTCCCAGTACTTGGTTTATTCAGTTTTATATTAGTTCAACTATTCAAATTGCCCTTAACAACAAAAAGACCTTAATAACAACCATTTCAATAGCTAAATACCTGTCCAACCTATGTACACGCCACTTACTTTAAATATATATTTAAAAATACCCCAATAGAATTGCGTTTTAGGGATATTTCCTACAAAACAGGCACTTTGTCTCATTACATTTTACATGAAAGGTTTGTCCAAGATCTCTTGACAGCAAACTGATTCTTTCCCATAAAACATACCCATGAGAGTATCCATCTCCTCTGTAAACGCAACTCAGCATTCTAGCCTTAAAACACATCATCCATTTCAATTCAAGTTCTCTTACACAATGCCACATACAACAAAACTTTTTTGTGTGTGTAAATTAAAGCATTCACTCATAAGGTACGGTTTGCATTGTATAATGAAAGTCTACGACAGAGCCGTCAATAATTGGCTTATTGCACTAAAAGGCTTATGGGACAGTGTTTGTCAGAGTTCACAGGGCTAAAACGCGAAATAAAGAAACTGATAAGATAAACAGATCATTTCCAGATGCGCTATTGACAAATGCAAGTTAAAAGCAACATTATAAATAAGCTCCGAGATCATAAGTCAGAATGAAATGTCGCACTCAAAATGAATGAGGCACAGAGACAGTTGACTATGTGGAAACTTTTTGCCAACCCTTGAGTTTCAAAGTTCATCTTTTGTTGATTCTGCAGTCCTTAGCTAATCTGTCACCTCTGCTTAATGAGCGAGCCGAAGAGAAAGCCGTCAGGAACCGCAAGGAACCAATAGTTCAATGGTAGGCGCAATATTTTCCAGACAGCACATGGACTAGAAAGTTAAAGCATCACAGAGGTATATAGAATCATTTGAAAGACTGTGAAATTGGAAGAAAAGAGGTGCCTCCAATGTTCAAAAAGCAGAATAAGACATGGACACATGGGAAATGAGATGTAAAAGAACAAATATGGATTTCCGACTAGTTGGAATGAAATGGAATGACATTTCAGTTGTCTTTTTTGCAGATGCTAGATAAGATTTTGCTGGAAAAGCATGATTTACTAGTAAAATATCAAGAATGGTTTCAGATTAGCGCAGCAAATGTCCCGAGCAGTGATCCTCAAATCTGGCTCGCGAGATCCACTTTCCTGCAGAGTTTAGCTCCAACCCCGATCAAACAAACCTAGCTGTGATTTTCTAATGATCCTGAAGACATTGATAAGCAAACTCAGGTGTGTTTGATTAGGGTTAGAGCTAAACTCTGCAGGAAAGTGGATCTCGCGAGCCAGATTTGAGGATCACTGGTCCAGAGGAACCGTGGAGGACCTACAGTAAGATGTCTTAGCCAACTTTGCACTGCCCTCTAGTGGCATTCCTCCAGCAACCGATTTAATCAAACCTAAAAAAAAATCCTAATCCTAAACCAAAGGTGGTTCCAAAGATTAGTTCAAACACGCCTGCCTAACATTTTCAACTAAACCAGAAGACACTGATGTTCAACTTCATGTGTGTTTGATCAGTTGTGAAACAAAACTCTGTAAAAGGCGAAATCCTGATGAGTAGGACTCATCAATCTGCTCCTAAAGAAATAACACTGCCTCATTCACCGATCTAGTACGAGTTCATCAAGCAAACCTTCTTAAGCTTGGTTTTGTGACCTAAATAGGCAAAATTAACAGTTAAACAGATCTACAAATCTAATAAATAATGGTATAGTTGCAATCTACATATTAAAAACAATTAGTAAGCGAAGCAGACTGGAAAGATTGGCTGTTTTTCTATTGCATAACAGTGCTAGTTCCTCCTGTAAATTATACATTTGGTTCTCTTTAGCAGCCTGTGATTGGGAGAAGCCCTCCTCCGCTAAGTGCACGATGACCGGCGACTGACAGGTCTGTGAAGGCGGAGCTAAGCAAAGTACATGGTCCTCAGAGTGTCGTGATGGATCTGCACAGCTTTGGCCAGGACCTGGGGGTCTCGGCCATTACTCTGGCCCGACACGTGGCTGCCTTCCGCACTGTGAAAGAGGAGAAAGAAATGAGCAGAGGCAGAAATGTACACTATGAAATACATTTTCCTTGACATACCAGGGAGATACAAACTTACACAATATGTGCACTACCATTCAGGTTTTCAAGAAATCAATCAGCAATGATGCATTAAATTGATCAAAGTTGACATTTATATTTATGTTTAAAAAAAGATTTCCATTTCAAACAAATATTGGTCTTTTTCTTAAAAAAATTATACCGATCCCAAACTTTTGAACAGTACATACACTGTACACAGTAGTAAAGTGCAAACATCAATATATAAAAACTGATTAAAAAGTGTTAACTTGAAACATACATAAATATAAAGAAGAAAAAAAAAGAAAAAAAATCTCCTTTTTAACACTCAGGAGCTGTGAAGATGTGTAGATAGATACAGTCCAATGATATAAAATACTACTTTTATATGGTATTGCAACACAAATCTGAGTCTGTTTTTTAGGCGGCTGGCTTGAATAATTCAACTTCCTGAAATCAAACCATCACTCTGAATCATTGAAATGAAGAATACTGGCTCACTGTGACACCTGCGGCAACCAAGAATATGCAAAGCCTATTCAAATCCGAATGATTGACAGCTTCCAAAAGCCTTTAATTTAAATCAAATAGAACATTTCTACTTATACACACCAAGACAGCGACAATCAGGCCAGTAAATCCCTCACCTGTCGTGCTCTTTATCCACTAAATGGTAGCGGGCTCTAAAGGCCACTAGGTGGGCATAGTAGGCAGGCGCAGGGATGGAAACGGAGCGGGTACAGCGTACATATGTGTGGCACAGCTCTCTGAACACGGACGGTAGCGCAGTACCTGCTGGGGTGAGCGTCCATGCTGCCCACCACCTGCTCAGCAACAAATTTGAAGTGAGGAGAAGCAGAAAAACAGTATTTCTTTGAAATATCCACAGTCAACATAGCAGTCTAACTTTCAGGTCCATAATGAGGATATGATTTTAGGGTTTGCAAATGATTTTTTTTCCTTCACAAATGTGCATGATGTGATTAAATTGTAAAGAATATGACAAAAAAGGTGTGTATATGTGGTCTGTCTTTCTCACAGCTGCAATGGAGGGTTTTTTGCCATCTCCTGCAGGCGGATGAGTTACATCAGCTCCCAGAAAAATGACAGGCTGCTGGAATACAGATGGGCTGAAAATCAAACAACATAAATACACATAAACAAGGTGTTTGGCACATTTAGGGGCATTTTGTCTTTAACAATGAAACCAAGTTTTCAGTGTAAATGGATTCATTTTATTCTCTTACCGCTGATGGGGTACCAGTATGTTGTTGATGCCGCCCAGTTTGACGTTGATCTTGAGACAGAGGTTGGAGAGGGTCTGAGGGGAGGTTTTCACCACGTTCTTCACCTGAACGCACTGAGTGGCCATTCCCAGAAGAGTGTCTCCAACACGTTTCACTTCAGCTAGAGAAAGAGAGCGCAGACTTCAGTGCAACAGTGAGGAGCTCAAAGAATATATCATGTGGGAGCCGAACTAAATCGAAACTTAATGACCAAATAAACATCTGTCCATAAATAGTTACCATAGACAGGAGTTTTCCCAGGCAATATGACGATGATGAGTTGGAGGCCAGCGTAGGTGTTTTTCAGGTGGCGGAACATGGGCTCCACATTATCGGCTCCCTGAGCGTATTTGCAGAAACATGGCTGGCCCTGTATGGGCATCCCTGCATCCTTAGAGATCTTCCGCAGCTGGTCTGTAAAGCCCCTGCAAAAAGACAGGAGAGACACTTCAGTATTTCTTTTTTAATCCCATTAATAAATGGTGATTTGTTAAAGACAAAAAGATGGAAAAAGCTTTACTTGAGAACTTCCTCTCTGCATTGTCTCTGAGTGGCAAAGCAAGCAATGGCCCACATCTTTATCTCCACACCAGTATGAAACTGCTTGCCTCTCATATCCCACACTCCATGACTTGGGGTGGCTACTGTACGATTCTGTAACACATGGATACAAAGGTTGTCTTAACTTGTTGAGATCAAATAGTATATGAACTCAAACAGTATACGGTGTTAAACGTTTGGCCAAACCTACAGTATGTACTTTTATACAGCTGTTACAATGAAAAACATCAAAGTTCTCACTTTGGGAGCTCTACAAATGCTCCACAATGTCTAATTTATGTCTTTAATATGGCTTTCAAACTAGTTAAGTTTGTGCTCAAAAAAAGTAATCATCATTTACTCAAACTGTTGACATTCCAAACTGTTTGAATTTCCTTTCTAATGTGGAACACAAAAAAGGACTGTCAAGCTCAAAAAACCCAAAAGAACACCATAAAACAACATAAAACTAGTCTATACAACCATATTTTAAGTCTTCTAATGCTGTACAAATCTTGCTTGACAATCATAATCATTGTTCACTTCTACTGCATGGAAACATGCAGCTTAGACATTCTGCTGCAAATTTCTCCTTTTGTGTTTCACAGCAGTAATTCATACAGGTTTGGAATGACATGAGGATGAAGAAAATAATGACTTTCCATTTCTTACTTTTTAATTATATTTTTGGTGAATAATCCCTTTAAAAAAGCCAAACAAATTAAACAGTTGTAAGAAAACAATAACAATAATAAAAAAAATCACATTAAATGCTTCATTAAAAGCCCTATAAATAGCCACACATATTCACAATTTAACAAAAAATGCAAATGCAAAACAATGGTATAAAAGATATAAAAAGCCAAGCAATTACACACAAGCAACAAACCTCATTATATTAAAATAACACAGCAACTCCTCCCACATCAAAGTCTCTTTAAGAGTATTCTATAGTCTTTGTCCCACATGTAGACATTAAAGTGCCCCTATTATGGATTTTTAAAAATTACCTTTCATGCAGTGTGTAACACAGCTCTAAGTGAATGAAAACATCCTGCAAAGTTTTAAATCTGAAAGTGCACCGTGTATAAAGTTATTATCTCTCAAAGAAAGAGTCGACTCTGAATCAATTAAAAGAGTCGGTTTTAAAACGAATCCCAAGCCGTTTCATGTTGACGTCAACATGAAACATTAGCATATTGCCCGCCCACTTGTTGGTCTTTTAGCATTGGTTGAATGAAAACGCAAATTCATTCTTTGCAACTAGGTGCTGCTTTTGGAGCGGTACAAATAGCTGTTTCCCCGGTAATGGCTGTACACAAAGCAGCACTGCACTCACAAACGCTGCTTTATCAGGCATTACAGGCATGATGAAATGAAAATGAGACCAATCGGAACAAGCACCACAGATTAGAGTCACGCAAAGGAGGGGTTTGGAAAAATGAATCGTTTGGGAGTCGTTAAGCAAGTAAGGTAAAAATAAATGCATATTATAAGACAATGAAAGTGTTTTTTGACCTTGCATGCATGCCAACCTGTTGTTGGGGACTCCCAAAACCAAAATATGAACCTTTCATAACCCATAATAGGGGCACTTTAAAATTAGCACACATTAATTATAATTATAAATGTTAAATCAAGCCTCAAACCATGACCAATTTCTAGCCTTCTACTCAAACACAGACACACATACAGTGCATGAGTGAAAGGGAATGGGTACCATAAAGTGTTCAGAGCTCACCCTGCCGCCATACTGCAGCATAGGGGCGGGCAGGACACGACCCGTCACCTCCGCCATCTCATCCCGTACACGGAACTGAAACTCCTGCACGAAGGGGTCCGAGTTGTAGTTGGCACTGCGCACCTATGT
The DNA here is from genome assembly GCF_001515625.1 of Sinocyclocheilus rhinocerous. Lineage (NCBI taxonomy): Eukaryota > Metazoa > Chordata > Actinopteri > Cypriniformes > Cyprinidae > Sinocyclocheilus > Sinocyclocheilus rhinocerous. The sequence continues at coordinate 2,094,113 of NW_015637156.1, forward strand.
TTTCAGAAAGATTGAGAGTTGAGACTGATTGAAAATCCTTGTGACAGTTTTGGTTTTTGCCTGGATACTATGAAGAATTACTATGATACCAACATTTTGGTAGTCTACATGAAGAATAAGGCCTACTGCAGCATCAGACAGCAACACACTGAACTCACCAGTCTGCTGATCTCCTCTTGTCTGTCCGGTGCCGAGCGGGCCGTGGCTTTGATCATGGTGGAGGTTTGGTTGTCTGTTAATTTTTTAATGCAGCGCTGGCCTGCCACAATGTTGCACACCTGAGTGATAGAGAGGACGGTCAATTTTGGCACCGAGACATCTGAAAAGCTTCTCAAAGTGTCTAGACGTGAATCCATAAATCAGTGAAGAGATGGTGGCTGTGGAAAGAAATGGTAGCTAATGTAATTGATCAAATATCTAGACTCTTACCTCTAAAGGCAGGTATGTGTGCTTCTGCTCTTGCCCTACTTGCAGGCAGGGCAGATGGGGGTACTTGAGCTGTAAGTTGTACTTTTCCCTGAAGTATTGTGCCACTGTTCTCTCCACAGTCTGTCCATTTTCCAACTGTAATGGAAACCTGACATAGCAAAACAAAAATTCAAAGAAAGTTAATGGAGAGCTGGGGTGACTAGCTTTAAACAAAAAGGTATGAAAAAATTCTGAAATGTTCTCATCAGTTTTTGCTCTTTAGAGGAATAGTTCACCCAAAAATGAAAATCTGCTGAAAATTACACATGCTCGGCCCATTTAAGGTGTATACGAGTTTGTTTGTTCATCTGAACAGATGTGGAGAAATTTAGCATTACATCACTTGCTCTCCAATGGATCCTCTGCAGTGAACAGGTGCCGTCACCACTGTGAGCAAGTGATGTAATGCTTCAATATAACAAAAAGGACAGTAAAATATTTCATCTTTTTGACACAGTACAGACTTATTGGCCTGCTAACTGAGAGACAATCAAACCTCACATTATCATAAGAAATATACAAAACAATGCATATTCAATACACTTACGTCTGGTGGCTGGCTGGCCGGCGAGTAACATTACACACCCTGTACTTCCTCCGCATGGTGCCACAGTGGGTGACCTCCACCTTTAGACCTGATGGGAGGAGAAGATCGAATTTACACCACTATACAGACGCAACTGGTAAGTTTACAGCTCAGAGTATTTTGACTATTAAATACAGTACAGGTAAATATTATGTTTCAATCCCAGTTGCAAATTTAATTTATGCAAAAATTAAAGAAGTAATGTGTAAATAAAGCAGAATTTCCTTTCCATGTTTCTCCTAAACAAAACTGTCACTTACGTCTGTCACTCACATCTTTGTGTTTCCATCCAGTTTTTTTTATTTTTTATATGTTATCCCAAAATGTGCATAAAAATATGTGGACAGAAACCTGGCTACTGATCTATAGCATTTACCATTCATGCATTTTTAAATATTTTATTTTTAAGAAGCCTGCATTTTTTTGATCAAACAATTCAGTAAAAACAGTAATATTATGAAATATTGTTACAATTTCAAACAACTGTATTTTATTTTAAAATGTAATTTATTCCTGTGATGGCAAAGCTGAATTCTCACTATGATGTTTATTCAGGATTCTTTGATGAATAGAAATTACTCCATTCTTCCATTCGCACAAACCTCTGATCTCTTTGGTGAATTTGACTCTATGGGAATCAGTAAGAGGTCGAGGCTGCTCATCGATGTTGTGGATATCCAGAACCTCACACATGAACGGAATCACAGGTTGAGCTTTGTAGAATGCAGTGGCAGACACTGTGGAGAAAATAAAACATGGTCAATGTTACACGATTAGTTAATAAAATAGTTAACAAGTCATTTGCAGGTTAAATCCCCCCAAATATAAACACAACGATGCTTTTAAAAGTGGGACTATCGGTTTGTCTGACCAATGACAGATAAAAATGACATTAAATTAAATGAAAGAATGTCAATAATGGCATTATTATTTTGGATCTTTTTCTTTTATAACCACTGAACTACTAGAACCACTGTCCAGATCATGTAACTGGATAATTCAGACCAAAATGGTTTGACCTATCATAACACTCTGACTTACCATCAATGTTCAACATCATTTTCCACATAGCTGGACGCACCGATTGGTGAAAGCCAAACCACACCTCCCTCCCCCCACCCAGTGGGTGATCATAGCCCTCGGGGGAAGAGAAAAAGGATCGTCCCACTGGGGTGTACCTGAAGTGAGAGAAGACAAACACAGTCGTTACCTGCAGAATAAACATGTGCACTCCTAAATGATCCTTATCCAACCGCTTACTGTTTATGCTACACTAATCTACAACAAAACACTTTCAGTCTCATTTTACTAGTTATGCACTGTATCGTTAAAGGCATAACAATCACTTAATGCTTTTCTAATTGTATTAAATGCCCTTTATGATCAGGTAACAGTACTCATGGGAACTCTTACTTCATAGAGGGCAGATGGCGCATAACAACATCTACAGCGTGTACGGGATTGGTGCTGATTGGCTTATCCAGGTTCAGAGGATCAGGTGTGCTCCTCCCAGTGAGGACCTCATGCAGCAAGTGCCAACTGACCAGTGACACAAACTTAATGGTGACCTTAAACAGCCTGTCCTTCCCACCTTCACCTGGCAAGGTCACATCCAGGTCCACCTTCAAATAATACACAAATGTACAGTATAATATTTAACACAAATTTACAAATGCGTTTTATTTAGTCACACAGGTTAAAATAATAAAAGACATGATCATGAAAAATTTTCTTAATGTATTAAAAAATGTGTTTATATTTGATATCATATTTTTATAAAAATGTGCAAATACAGTAAGGCGTCACAATGAACCGAAACTCAGCACATTTTTTTCGTTCATTTTGTTAATCTGTTAATGATTTAAGTTAGGGCTGCATGATAAATCGCAATGGCGATAAATCGCGATAAGGCAGAAGCTGCGATTGTCATGCGAATCTTTCAGTGAAGCACGGCTCTGTGATCAGTAGTAAATCTCCATCCGAAGGCCAGAGGGCGCTCTCGCACGGAAACTCCAAATACGCCCCGCAGAAGAAACCCAGGAAATGCCTATAGCGGTTGCTGAATAAACAGAAGATTTAACTGCTTTCATTGATTCAACGTGACTAATAAACACAAGACTATGACAATATATGATTTATCGGAGTTCTTCTTATAATTATTATTATAATTTTTATTATAATAAAGTATATAATAATGCAATGCTAATCAACATAGCCTTTATCACTGCTTAGAATTCTATTAAAGGGGTTATATGATGCTTTTTTAAAGATCATTATTTTGTGTATTTGGTGTAACAGAATATGTTGACATGCTTTAATGTTCAAAAAACACATTATTTTTCAAATACTGTACATTATTGTAGGTCCTCTATGCCCCGCCTCTCTCAAACGCTTCGTATGGAGCAGCATTTACTACACAGAGCTGTAGTTCACTGAGAAGCTACCGCAAACAGTTTTCATTATCGCAGACGATATCTTTGATTTCATTATCGCGTGATTAAATCGTCTGTGATAATGAATGCGATATTGCATAGCTTGTCAGTGAACTACGGCTCTGTGTTGTAAATGTTGCTCCATCTGAAAGCACGTGATGGAGATTTACTACTAATCACAGAACCGGCTTTACTGACAAGTTGCGCATGACAATCGCATTCGCAACAAGATGTGACCTTGTTGAATCCGTGTTCTATACTATCCTGCCATTTTTGCTGGTTTTAATATACACAATAAGCTGTATTACCTGCCATTCATTTTCACTTAAATGTAGGCCTAATGCGTGGTGTTTCCTCGGTTAAACTTACGCCTGGGCACTGCCATTGCGATTTATCTATGATGAATTTACAGCTGAGCGCGGGCATTTCACTCATTGGATGCTTCAACTTCACATTTGCATAGGCTACTTAAATTTGTGATTGGTGATTGGTTGACTGCAAAATTCAAATATTAAATGGAATGATAAAATAATGTTATTAACCGGTTAATGGCCATTTTTTAAAATTTTCGATTCTGTTCAGAACTCTTAAATTTGATTTTGTTTCTATGTCTGGTTATCGTTTTATTCGTATCGTAATTTCGTTCATTTCCGGTTTTCGTTTTCGTTCCTTGAACCGGTTCAGAGCCCTGCTTTCCACTTTCCACCACTCCTGGTGTCCATTTATATGTCTTACCCCCCCTGTGGCCACTGGCAACGGTTGGGCGGTGTAGAGGCTTTTCTTGCCATCATAGACTGGCCTTCTGTCCCCAAAGATTGTCACCTTAAAATGCTGCACCATGGAATTCACCACCTCCCTAAAAGCCATTACAGAAAGGGTCATAATAGTGGTTATCGTAGGTTTAAAGGAATAGTTCACCCAAAAATGAAAACTTGCTTGTAATTTACTCAACCTCAGGCCATCAAAGTTTCTTCATTGGATCAGATTGAGAAATTTAGCATTATTTCACTTGCTCACCAATGGATTCTCTGCAGTGAATGGGTGCCGTTAGAATGAGAGTCCAAACAGCTGATAAAAACATCACAATAATCCACGCAACATGACTTCAGTCCATCAGTTAACACCTTATGAAGTGAAAAGTTGCATGTTTGTAGGAACAAAATCATTAAGGCATTTTAAATTTAAACCATCTCTTCTGGACAAAATACCAATAATAATCTATAACCTGCTTCCTCCAGGGGAAAAAGTCCATCCCCCATTGTCCTCTCACATCAAAACCCATTGACATAATTGTTTAGAACTGTTTTGGACTGTTTTCACCTGTAAACATTGCTTGATCTGTGCATATTTCTCTCCTGATTCAGATGAGACGAATGGAGAAAGCAACATTATAGATCGAGGACTCATATTTTAGCTGAAGCAATGGTTTGAAATTGTCTACACACGACTACACACATGCTGCTTTTAACTTCACAAGACGTTAATTGATTGACTGGATGACCAGAATTGGTCATTCTGATGGCACCCATTCACTGCAGAGGATCCACTGGTGAGAAAGTGATGTAATGCTGAATTTATTAAAAAACAGTTAAACAGTTCTAATGAAGAACCAATTTTGTCTATTTTCTTTTCAATTTGACTAAATAGACTGATTAATGCACAAGTCTCTTGTGAATGTAATGGTCAAAACAAAATAAGTGTCACAAACTATATCAATTATTATTACTGCTCAGTGTTTGGCACCTGTTAACACGACGTGGGCACTTTTCGGGAGTGATGTCCACATCATACAGGTAGACGTCCATTTTGGGGATGTCCACCTGGAAGCAGTTGGCCAGCAGCTTGATGGGCTTCCCCATGGTGCCATAGCCTGGCCTCCGAGGTACGGAGAACAGGGGCGCAGCCCCAACGGCTCCTGTCATGAAAATCAGAGGGGATTTCCATCCATATGAGTTTTTTTCAAAATGTACCACATTAGTTAGACTTTCAAAATCAGTTATTACCACTAAACTGAAAATAAAAACCACAAAAATATGACATGTAATATCAAATAGCCGACACTGTCATGGTGCCATCATAATAATCATGAAATTAAAGCCAAATCAACCTGCACAGTCATAAAGGCGTTATTTCTCATTTGTCAATATTGACATTTCATGGAAACATGATTAATATCTAAATTAATAATAATAAATCTCTCGTTCTTGACACTGACATTTACACAGTGGGTGTTATTTGTCACTTATCAGGAAATTTCCTCTAAATGCCTACTCAGTGGAAACAACATAACACTCAGAATCATCACACCACACACAATACCAATAACCCACACCATTCGTACATGCACTATTGTATACTTGTGAAAAAATAAAACAAATACACTGTCACCTAAGACTTCTAAAGAAAGATTGCAATCAATTTGACTTGACTATTCAAAAGCACACTTTTTCATATACTCAAAAAGTGTGCATTTCATATACCCCGTGTAGTCAAATAAAATGCTTATTTTTTGAGAACATCAAGAAACAGAATGTTTTGTTTCCATTTCCATTTTTATAAGATGATTCAACAACTCCATGTAATAACTCAAAGGATAGTTCACTCAAAAATGTAAGTTCTGTCATCGTTTACGCAGATATTTTGAAGAATTTTCCACACTAAAAGTCAATGGCTATAGTCAACTGTTTGGAAACCAACAATCTTCAAATATATCTTCTTTTGTGTAAATGTCATGACAGAAAATTTTCATTTTTGGGTGAACTATCCCTTTAAAGACTTCAACCAGATGTCAAGTTTAAGTCATTTTAAGTTACATTAATTTTACAACACTGAAAGTTTTAAGATGACTGGGATCTCGGTTCAAAGACAATATTAAGAGTTCTTTAACTATAATTTCAGATGACCAAATCAACACGTCCAAATGAAAACTGTTTTGGCAGAATCAGCATTTGTTGATATGGCTGTAAAATAATAATAATAATAACAATGACTAAATAAAATCTAAATAAGAACTATTAATATTGTAATATTTCACTGTAAATAAAAAAATTGAGTATTTAAAAAATAATAAAATAATAATTTTACATTACAACTGTAAAATTATAATACTAATAGATTCAGAGATCTATTAGTTAATGTGAAGCAGCATTGACTGTGAACCGAAGAACTCTGCTGCAAACACCAGCGGATAGCGAGCTGCTCACGTGTAAGAACACAATGCTGTGCTTCACTATTTTATTTACTTAATTAAATCACAGCCTACACGATTTGATAATCACACTAAGCAGTATCGTGATTTTGGTTTTTATTTCGATTAATCATGTAGGCTTATCTTGGAGACAGGGCAGGTTGCTTTAAAGGAGATGAATGTCTACCCCTCTTTACAGGCCCCAGGAAAACGTTACTTAGCCCTATGTTGAGTAAATAACAACCTTTCGGCATTGCCATTTAAATCTGCTTTAGATGTTGCCTTTCATGTTGAGCCTTTGTCATCCTTTTCAATTTTCTTTCACTCTGAATATCAGCTCTCTGACATCACTTTTCTCACACTGAGTGGCATACTACATTATCACATCATGTCACAGAAGGCGAGACTGTTATTGCTGTTGTAAAGATGCTTTAGAGGGGGTTTACAGAGCGAAACTTTTACTGAGAGGTGTGTAAGGGGAATTCGACTGCAACTGCTTCTTACACTTCCCAGTGTGCCATTGCTATGCAACCAAGACTACACTAACAACCAATTAAAGGAAGAACAGCTGTTTCTATATATAGACACAGGTACAATTGATCTTGTAGGTCACACATGTGCATTTACTCTACAGTGTTCATACAGAAATCTCACAATGAAACACTTGACTGTACTGGTCACACACTTTCAGGCTCACATGAGTCCACTTTTCTCACTTTATTTGAAACCTAGCAGTTTCTTGACAGCATAGACCAGGGGTGGCGAACGTCGGTCCTGGAGAGCCGCAGCCCTGCAGAGTTTTGCTTCAACCCTAATCAAACACACCTGAACAAGCTAATCAAGGTCTGAAGTGTTACTAGAAAGCTACAGGCAGGTGAGTTTTAATTAGGGTTGGAGCTGTACTCTGCAGGGCTGCGGCTCTCCAGGACCGAGTTCGCCACCGCTGGCATAGACTAAGAGGAACATACCGGTTTGACAGTGATGTGGTGAGATCGGTTTGAAAGGCTATTGTTGGTCTGGTGCTTGGAGTGTAATGATCACTTAACTGGCAAATAGGTGACTGGAACGTTTACAAGGGTTTCACTCATTCAGGGACTGAGCCACATCTCCTTTCATTTAATTATTTAAAGCTAGTCAGGCAAAAGAATTTAAAGTTGTCTGATACTCATTTAGACAGACAGTTTTGCACTATATATGGGCTTCTATTAATGACAGATGGATATATTCTCAAATGTCGCTAAAATAATGTGTATCAATACGGGCATTGTTAAATTGTCAGCATTGATAATTAATTTCCCTGATTCGCTGATTAACAGAAGTGGTCATTCTGCCTAGTGTCAGTTACAAAATCTACAGGTAAGCTGGTTATATAATGTTGTCCATATTTGTGTAAAATATGTTTAGATTTAAAATTTAACTTGAGCAATTAAACAGATCTGTATTATACGGTATACCAGGGGTGCCCAATCCTGCTCCTGGTGATAGACTGTCCTGCAAAGTTCAGCTCCAACCCTAATCACACACACCTGAAGCAACTAAGGTCTTCAGGATCACTTGAAAATTAAAGGCAAGTGTGTTTGCTTAAGCCTGGCTCACACTATAGGATTTTTGCCCCGATTTCCCCCTCCCGAGAATCGGAGCAAAAATCTTGTCAAACCCCTCGATCGGTCCCGATGTTCGGCGCGGATTATCTGGTAATGCGAGGCGTTCACCGATCGAATCTTGCACCTACCGATCAGTTCGCACACAAATCGGGGCCGCCCCGATCATATCAAACATGTTTGATATTTAGGATTTAAATCGGGATGATGACGGCTATATGATTACGTCAGTACTTTTACAATAGCCAATGCGCGACCGCAAAACAGCTGCTGTATGGCCCTGTTGGATAGTGGAGATGGAGGAAACTGCTTCTTGACGTTTTATAGTGTAACGACTGTCTGTATAATGTGTCGAAAACGTATCACAACTGTAAGGAGAAAGAGAAGCACTGGAGTGAAATCACCTCAGTTTTGAATGTACCGGGTGAGTGTAGAAAGCAGCTAGCACACTAGCTAACATATGTAAACATCACTGAAATATCAATGACAATCTGCTGCGTGAGATTACGTGAGGCGCTCCCTCTGGCATGATAATCTTAATAATATCTTGTAGTGTGTGATGCGCCACGATGTTAAAATCTTGTAGTGTGTGTGCATGTTTAAGATTTGAGCCCGGCTTTAGAGTTGGAGCTTAACTTTGCAGGACAGTCGATCGCCAGGAGCAGGATTGAGCACCCCTGCTGTATACAGTGTGCAAATTTTACTGTGACTTTTAGTCAAATTAATTATTATAGGAAAATTTAGGGGAGGGGCATTCTGATCTCTTATCACGCAAATCAAATTGTTATTTGGTCACACTGGCACAGTTAGCCAAAAGTCAACTATGTTAAAGACATTTTAAACAACACCAACTTTACTTAAAATTTGTTTATTAGAAAGGGATAAATAAAACTTGTGAAATTGAGAAATATAGTCATAAAAATGGAATTTACTGTATATCATGGAATGTCATCGAATTTGTCAATTTGGATAAAGCAGGCCTGTACACTTAAATCATGATGCATGCTTTTAGATTATTAAAACAGAACTCAGAAAAAAATCTGTTATTTGGTGGACGTTAAAGACTTTTTAAACAAGACTAGCTTTTCTTGAAATGTCTATAATAAAGTGATAAACAATGATTTGAGAAGTGCTTGAAAAGTACTATTGCATGTAAAATGCTTTTTCCTTTTTTTTTTTCTTTTTTTTTTTTTTTTTTTTTTTTTTTTTTTTTAAGTTACTAATGGTCAAATTTCTATAGGAACTACTCTTGCGCAAATGTTACATTATTAACACATTTTTTTTTCTGAGCAAAAAAAAAATTACTATCATTTTTACCATGATTTACAGAAAACGTCATTCAGTGTTACAATATTTTGTATATCAAAAAAAACTTGTCAGGCATATTTAGAAAAAGAATCATTAGATGACATTTAAAGACTATTTATGAACCACAGTGCAGTCCCAAAATACTAATTCGTTATCATTTTAAATCTTTACCACTATAAGTTTATTTTTTTATCACTTAAAATGAAATAAAATTTTGTATAATCACTTTTACTTGTAGGCTATATATTGTACTAAGTACAGATCAGAATAAGTACGTTGTTTCATTTTCGAGAGAGAGAGTTATGTAAATAGAGAGATATGTAAACGCTGACTTTTCTTAAAATGCATATAAAGTGATAAATAATGATTCGGTAAATGTGCCGTTGTTACGATTACCTCCTCAAGCAAACGCAGCGAGTGTATGTTTACCGCCTGGTACTTGCATGTAAAATTAACAAGGATTTTAAGATCTCAACCTCTTCCTTCCTATGGGGCTACTAAAGGTGCCAGGCCCCCCAAACGCCCCGACACATATAATCTCGGCATCTCTATAAATTCAAAGGAATCTACAACGAATAAAACTTTCTAATGAACTTCTGGTTAAATACAAAACGATTTCCACGTAAGAATCTTACGTAAAATCGTTCAGATTGATAAAGCGGTGATTCTGTGACAGTCGTCATGGCAGCGGACAATCAGAAACTCGCCCCCTCCCCACGGCGGCTCGAGGACTGCCGCACGCACCTGTGCGTGACAGCTGTGCGACGTCAGTAGAGCAAGTGAGTCAGGATCTTCCACACTCGGCGTATGATAGCCAAAAAAAAAAAAAACATAACCAAACCCTCACACTCATTTGGTTGCTACGCCCAAACGTCCACGAGCAGTGAAACAGATCTAAAAGCTCATTCGTATCACAAAAAGCAGTTATTAGCAACTCGCCAAGAACGTTTGCTAAGCAATGAACGTGTGCTTGACGGTGGACGTAACAAAGTTAGACCGAGTCAATACATCATAGTTCGGAATAGAAAAGAATCCGAAATCGGTCTGAAAACGTCGAGAACGACGTAAGTTACCTGTAGTTCCGATTTCCATTCATGAGGTCTCTGTCCGGATTCTAGCCGGCTCCTGGGGATCAAATACCGGCTGAAAGGTGTTTGTTTAAAGCCAATGAATGTCCTCCGTAAACCGAACTACACCCTGGCTGTCGAAGCGGGCCGCTCCGAGGTTCTGCTACGGTCGGAGGTCCACCCAGCCAGTACCGAGTCAGTCAACCAAAAGGCACGAACTCCCCACCGTGTCTCCTACCGTATGTCGATGATCCGTAATTGCTACCAGTTGACAAGCCAAAAGACCCCGAAGGAAATATCTTTAACAGCCGTCGCGAAAAATAGTTTGTCAGGAGCCTCGGACCATTCGCGGTGTCTTCTAAATGACAATCTCTTATAATTTAAAGACATCCACTCAGATATGAAGTTTATAGATGAATATCCGCTGCCGAGTCGAAAATGTGGGTTTTATTCCAGTCGCTTTAGTCCGAGTTTGCCAGCGGCCGCTGACGTCTCATCGACTCAGTCGGTGTGTTACCGGTTTGCCTTGGGTTTACCATCTCTGTACAGTCAGGGTATGTTGCCAGATCTATACTAAACAAGCAAGTTGGTCTGATAAAACTAACTCGGAACACGCGGCTTGCGTATTCAAAATCAGTCTAAAATAGCCAAAATTTTAACCTACAGTTTCTTTATTTTTTGAGTCACTGCAAAACTGAAATAACCCCAAACCTGAAATCGCCTTTGTTTATAAGCAAAAACCCACAAAACTTCAAATACACGGACATGGCAACACTGAATCAGGGAGACCCACAGGAAATACCAAACGCAGGAAACACCGTCACTTCCTAGCAAAATGTAATTTATTTGATCCACCTTTGATTATTTAATGAGTAGTGTAAGAACAAAAATTACAAATGAACCCTCTATAAAAATGTTTTTATAGTGAATAAAACATTTTCTATTACTATTATTTTTTTTTTTAAATAATTGATTTCATGGCAGTAAGGGAAAATGTTCCTCACAAGAACAGTTTAAATTCTCCAATTTGTTCATTAG
>NW_015637156.1:2106033-2111846 GCF_001515625.1 Sinocyclocheilus rhinocerous
TACATACACACACACACACAGGGTAGATGATACAAATTTTATATCCCAACGAGCTCACACCTCAGTCCTGCAGATGGCGGTAATGTACTTCATTTGCAAACCGCCAAATAAAAACCACAGAAGAAGAAGCTTGTGTACAGGATATATTCTGCACTACAAACGTGAGTACAGTATCTTGTGGTTTTTTGTGGTAATCCTTTTTTTGTACTGGTGTAATTTCTATTTTCTAAAACATTAGGTAAAAAATCTAATAACACTGCAGCTTTTTTAACAACAGTTCCATGTAGAACGAAGAAATGTTTAACGATTTACAGCATTTTAAATAACGACAATATTAATTATATTAATTTTTATCCTGTGGGACAGTGAAAATGCCATGTCATGTCAACTACCGATATATTCTGCACTACAAACGTGAGTACAGTATCTTGTGGTTTTATTAATCCTTTTTTTGTACTGGTGTAATTTCTATTTTCTAAAACATTAGGATCAATGAATTAAAATGCATTTTTTTCTTAAATCATCCCATACGAAAGATTAAATCATTTGGGCATAAATCAATGGCTTACATATTGAAGTATGTAAATAACTAGCTCGTCAACTAAACTAAACTATAACTAAAGTCGTGAATGTACGCCAGAATGCTGATAAACTACAAAAAGCTCAAACCTTATTTATACGTGCTACTCAATTAAAATTTTATTCCATTATATGCATGGGATTGATTAAGCCAAAATTCAGCTAAACAAGCATTGAGATCAATAACTTAAACTCTGTGTATCTCACTAACATGTGGAATATTTTCTCCAGGTAAACAAAAGTACTGCAGGGTACATTTCTAGTCTTCCATATGTGGCATCAGTCCATTTGCATGACCAGATAACTCTATTTCCTATATGTATTTGATCCATTGTTTTGCCTAGGATAAATGATTCTTAATGTTTCAGAGGAATGGATAAAGTCTTAACCTGTTTCAACAAGCGCCTCATCTGTTTTCCCTGGGCAGGTGGAGGCTCTATCCATTATGCTCGCTGGGCCAAAACTCTCAACAGCTCTATTGAAGGTAACTCTGCTACTTAAAACAATCAATCAAACAAACAAACAAATAAATACATTTAATAACATAAGATTAATTGCATTTTTTACATTCATTGTATTAATTACATATTTTTCAAACTAAATTTTAATCATTTGATTGTTCATTCAAAAGTAGGATATTTTTAGTTTCATTTAATTGTTCATTTATTTTCAGTGTACTCAGTTCGACTGCCAGGCAGAGAAGGAAGAGCTAAGGAACCATTTTTTCTAAATATGCAGGAAATCATTGATGAGATCATCGGTGTGCTTCTTCCACATCTCAGAGAAAAGCCATTTGCACTCTTTGGACATAGGTTTGTGACACTGTTACTAAAGTAGCAGGAAATGATGATAGGTTTTAAAAAGGTATATATAAAAGTATATGATGTTAAATTATATAAACAAGCTGATGTGTAGGGCCAGAACATGATAGTCAATTTAAAAGGAACATGGGCCAGAACATGACAAATATATACCTTTTTATATAAATAAATAAATACCTGTTCATTTGCAACTTCTTTCTGTAGTTTTGGAGCTATGACCTGCTTTGCTTTTGCCGAACATGTAAAGAAGGTCTACAACCTTGAGCCAATCCACATGTTTCTCTCTGGAGCCTCTGCACCATATGTAAGTGTGATCTGTTCTGGATGTTTTCATATCTGTCCATTTTATGTGTTGTGGTTTATGTTGTTGCAAAGGTGAGATATTTGTATTATTATTATTTAAAAAACTATACCTTTATGTGTAAATATATTGTAGCGTCTGGACCAATCAAACACACAATATATATTTCGTTAGCTATATTTAACAAATACTCTGTAACACCCCTCAGTTAACAAGCCATATGAGGACCTATGGACCCTTCGAGTGGCTATTACGCGTTGCTGTGAGGTCTTTAAGGTGTTCTAGATGATGAAAGGTCAAACTGATCCCACCCCAAGTGTTTCTCGGATTTCTGAGTGGTAATGGGCACATGTCACGGTGAGACGATGAAACGTCTCGGTGAGTAATTGTTGAGTGTTGCTATGCTGTATAAATTATTGAATAAGCTGCAGTTGCGTCGCCCCGTTACCAAGAGACCCGCTTACCGTGTTTACTGCTGGACTCGCAACAGCGACTGACAACACATCTGAAAGTTGCATCAGTTTCGGTAAGTCAAATGAATGTTTCAGTGGTTTACAAATGACATGTATATGAACTTTACTTAACAAAGATTTTACTGTTAAATGTATATGAATACACAAGTCAAAGTATATTTTAGGTGCAGAAACTCCATTTCCATTTAAGTTTTAACTAGTAGCCCTGCTGTGTGACAAATCATTTAATAAAAGTACAAATATTCAATATAACCTCTCAATTACGAGGTCGTGAAATACATATAGGCATAAATATATGATAAATGCAGGATAAATACACAGGAATAAGTAAAAGTTATTTGTTTGAAATGTCACGTCAAATATCCGAGAGATTGCTTGCTCTGGCATTATAATTTTTTGTCTTTTATCATTCTGATTATTTATGCATCAAATACATTACTAAACGATATAATAATTGTTAATTTGCTATTATTACTAGTAGTTTTACTAAACTATGATGCTTCTTAAAATACAGAAAAGAGAAGTTTGCATTACCAGAGTGAATTTAACTGATAGGCTGATAATGTCCAATAATAATAGTAATTTTAAAAATAGTTTTATTAATATATATTTTTCGCACAAATAACAATTGGGCCAGTTAGCCACCATGTAAAGACTGTGTCTTAAGAACTAGTTTGAGCAGCAGTTGCCAAGGGGTAATCAGTCTTACGTTTCCAATTCAAATAAGACCAATCTACCTTTTCATAACTGAATTTAAAAAAGTTATGACCTTGAGAAAAAAAAAAAAAAGATGACAAACTTTTTAAGGCTAGTCTAAACAGTTTATGCAACCCGCCAAATCAAAACACAAACAGATTAGAACCTTTTAGAATCAGATGGTTAACCATCTGCCTGTTTACTAGAACTACTTCTTTTGTCTTTAATTGTCATCTTGTTTCTATGATGCCAGCAAACATGGCCACCCTGAGCTCAAAGCCAGGCTTGCGTTACAGTGCGTCTGACTGGGCGACTAATAATAAACAGATATCACACACTGCTGAAAACAAGCGCAACATTTCACACGAGATACGCCAGGAAGGAAGAGCTCTGCGCAATGAGACGACCAGTAAGGTAATGATCAGGGTGGTTTGAAAGTTGTTTGACAGCGTAGAAAGACTGTAGCACTAATTATCAAATATTTTCCTGTTATTGTTATCAGACAAACTGGGATGAGTATGACAGCAGCAGGCGACTGAGTGACAGAATCAATGACGTCACGCGCTGGAAGGAGAATCTGAAAGCTTGTGCACAGCAAGTGGATGCAGAAATGGACGCTCTTACTCTGGTGATTAATGAGTTCATAAAAACCATGTTCACACTTCTTTTCTCCATCTTTTTAAGTTATCTTAAAGCAACTATATGTATTTTTTATTATTATTTAACCTTGAAATATGTTTAAAAAACATTCTGATGGTACACTTCTAATAAGGTGAATGGATGCCTATATCTCACAATATAGAGTTTATATCTCGCAGTTTTTACTTTTTCTCATAATTCTGAGTATATATCACACAATTCCTCACAATTCTGAGGGGGAAAAAAGTCAAAATTGCGAGATAAAAACTCGGAATTCTGACCTTTTTTCCTCACAATTCCCAAGTTCTAACAATCTCACAATTCGGATTTTATATCTTGCAATTCAGTTTTTTTTTTCAACCACTGAATAAAAATTGCAATGTTTTTCTTCACAATTGCGACTTTATATCTCACAATTCAGATTTTTTTTTTGCTCAGAATTCTGAGAATTGTGAGAAACAAGTCAGAATTGTAAGATATAAAGTGGCAATTACCTTTTTTATTCCTTGGTGGAAGCATGCTTCCATAAATAATCTTTGTTTTAAAGGGGTCATATGATGCGATTTCAATTTTTCCTTTCTCTTTGGAGTGTTACAAGCTCTTGGTGCATAAAGAAGATCTGTAAAGTTGCAAAGACTAAAGTCTCAAATCCAAAGAGATATTTATTATAAAAGTTACGAGTCAGCCACACCTACCTAAAACGGCTCGTTCGAACACGCCCCCACATACCTACTGCAAGACTTCTGATTCATTAGCTATCTACCTTATTCTTCCCGTAAAAATGGGCGTGGCCATTTGTAAATTTCATGGGTCTTGCTTCTGGTCTTATTCGCTTCCAGCTATTTTTAGTTGCTTGATATTGTAAATTGGTGTGTCTTACCATATTATTTTTTATGTATTATCTTAATTATGAACTGCACGTTGTAATTCTTCTCGGTATTTCCCTATAGCGGCTAATGAACCAGAAGTCTCGCCCATAGGCTTACTTCCACACTGAAGAATAAGGTGGATAGGTAAATATCTAGAACAATAATAAAGTGTAGTAAACAATAAAACTATTTATAATTACGATAATAAATGAAAATATAATATGATATTAAACATAACATAACAAATATCAAGCAGCCTATGACACCAGAAGCCTTGCACATTCAAGTTACAAATGGTTACAAAACCCACTCTTACGTTAAAAAATAAGGTGGATTGAAATGACTGGATTTCTCCAAACAACAATAATGTGATCGTACATTATGTCATCAGCAATAAAGAGATGCATGACCTTTGTTCTAGTTAATTTCACCCAGTGAAAAACAAACACAATCCATCTTAATCTGCTGCGTTTTGATTGGTTATCTCATAACCTGTTACTCCCAGGTTCAGTTTGGTTTGGTGGATGAAGCCAAGCAACTGGAAGCCACCATTCTGGCACTGAAACAGAAGTTAGCACACGCCCAGTGAGTCCACTGTTTTAACTCAATTCCTCCTTGTATTTTATATCAATACTGCAAATTCAAAAAAAGTCTGACCTGTGAACACCTTTGATTCCCAGACACTCTCTGCAGTCTCTGAAACAGCATGAAGCTCAGATGATAGAGGATTTGTCTCGTAAGCAGGACGCCCTGTCGCTGGAGCAGCGCAGCAGCCAGACCCGTCAGCGCCTGACTCTGGGGGTCCAGACTGAGGGTCTGCCCTCAGCTGTGGTGCCTCTCACCAATTCTAGTGGCAGACACAAGCTGGACCTTGCTTGAGTTGACACCCTGTTTCATACCTCATACTTACGGTGACGTCACATTTGCCATTGCTCAGCAAAATTTTATGGGAAAAATCCAGTCATTCCCACAGGAATACAGGAGGAGTTTCACATGAGGGCATAAAATAAGGTGACCAGACGTGCCACTTCGCGGGGACACGTTCTGCCCAGAATTTCTAAATTGCCTAAAATCAAGCATAGCGTTAGTTCTGGCAGGTCAGGTTAGTCAAGATTGCATCATCTGACTCTCAGCAGATCCACATCTATAGGGATGCGACATCTATCACAGCACCCATATATAAGGACCTTAAGTATTATCACCAGCTTTCGCGTTGCTCAATAGCTAATTACCCTCCTCCATCCCCAACTCCTCCTCTTGTTCAGTCAGGATTCGGCCTTCTGAGTCCCCTTTAAATCAGAATTACTTCTAAAATGTTTACATTACATTAAATTATTGAACATTAATGATATCCAGGGCTGGACTGGGACAAAAAATCGGCCCAGGCATTTTTTGGTCCAGGCGGCCCACCACCATTTATATATTTATTTATATA
>NW_015637156.1:2114744-2122738 GCF_001515625.1 Sinocyclocheilus rhinocerous
CTGCGGTGAGTGATGCTGGCCAAAGAGCCAGGCAGGAGGAGGAGAGGAGAGTAGTTGAATCTGTAAATTGCTTGATAGATGTCTGCCTCCGTTGCGAGTCCCTATCAAGCACTTTACCGATTCAACTACTCTCCTCTCCTCCTCCTGCCTGGCTCTTTGGCCAGCATCACTCACCGCAGAGCAAGCCTGATCTTGATAAATCTGCTGTGAAAACATGGGAAAAGCCGACGAGGAAGAAGTTGGAGTGAAGCGATCTTTATATAGGTGGAGCAAAATACTTCATCGCTCCGTCTATAGCGCATTGTGATTGGATGGTTTACGCTGTCTATACAGGAGACAATCCAATGGGCCACTGGCTGCTCGCTGTCCCTGCGTGATGGTCCTTGGCAAAAAACAAACAAAACATTTTGTCGGCCCGTTAAGTGCGTCGGCCCACCGGGAAAATGTGAAATGGAAAAAACCCGGTATGCCCGATTACCAATCCAGCCCTATATCTGCAATACATTTATGTTAGTTCTGTTCTGTTTACCCTGGGGGGTTATTGCTGCTCTCCCTGCTCTCTTCCATGCTAGGCTGCATGGATGCGCAGGGAGTTCTTGCCCAGAACAGAGCCATACCGCCAATCCAAACTGTATGCTAATTGTCAGTCATCTTTGATGATAATGGTCCTGACAGAAATAACCAGGTTTTGGCTGTTTGCGCTGCGCAGATCAATCGTTGTATGACATCCGTCTGCTCTCAGTGCTCTGCTCTCTACAGCTCTCACGGTACTTAGATGTCATACAACGATCGATCTGTGCAGCGCAAACAGCCAAAACCTGGTTATTTTAGGCAATTTAGAAATCCTGAGCAGAATGTGTCCCCGGGAAGTGGCACGTCTGGTCACCTTAGCATAAAAGTTTCCCATGCAGACTTCACTTGTGTTTAAGTTGGAAGTGTTGGAAACACATATAAGTCAATGACATAGGTGCGACATTTAGCAACTTGGTCTGGCCAGTCATGGTGAGGTAATGAAGAGGAAGTACAGTAGATAAGACACATTTCGCAGACACTTTTATCCAAAGAGTCTTACAGTGTGTTCAAGGGATACATTTTAATTGTGCCGCAAACGAAGGAACGTGTCATGCAAGTCCTGGCATCAGAATCACTGCAGCAGGGCTTCCAGGAACCCTCAAACAACAACGACACAAGCTGCGTCAATAATAAGCCATGGTGAATCTAAAGATGACAAAGCAAAAGCAAACAAAGCATACTTGTCCATAAAAGTGACCTGATTAGGGTACGGCAAGACACTTATAGAAATAAATTAGATATTGTCTTTGCACATGGATTTTTTTTTTTTGCTTGTGAGTATGAGTCACCCAAACAGACATATTTAGCAGAAGGATATGAGCTGTGAGATGTTTTGGTGGTTATTAAAGATATTGAATGAGAGTGCATGTTCTTATAATATTTTGAAAGACATTAGCTGTTTGAGAACTTTTCCTTTTCACTTATGTTTGCCTCTGTATTATATGATTGTTTTAGTGTTTTTAACTAAAAATATAAACAATAGTAAGTTATTATAATGACTAAAAAGCAAAAGAAAAAAAACATCTAGGGGATCTTTTCGAACAAGAGGGAATATCTATAGTAAATCTGAAGCGGTTATGGAGACTCCATGTATATTCTTTTATTTCATCCAAATCTGAAAAACAGAGTTGATGACCTATGTGTATAATTTGTGACTATTCGGAGAAACAGTTATTCTGTAATTATTGTAATACTTGTACTATAAAATTGTATAATGTGAATGTGTAAAATATTTAACATGGGCACTGTATTGTAAATATAAATTAAATTGCTCTTACATTCTTTGGGACTCTTTCATTTTCCTGGTGCAGTTTTCTGTGTATGGAAATTATGAATTGATGCATGTAATATTATAAATGTTTATTTTTTTATGTGTGCACTGCTAAATCCAACATGTTCACACAAAAGTCACTACAGGACCACAGTGATGTCCAGAAATTGTTATCCTTAATATATTTAAAAAAAATACCCCTTATACTAATTTTGGGCCTAAACAAAACAATAGTCCTTTATTTTCATATTGAGTAAGTGTGGACAAAACCCATGTGATATTTTGCGGTTTGCAATAGGGCACTACCCAGGAAAGATCAGAGAACTGATAAACATGCATGTTAAAATCTACTGTTAAAAGTGCGATGGAAGCCTGAGCCATAACCTGAAAAGTTTTGGTGAGCATTTAAAGGTCTTAAAATCTATTTAGATGTTTTTGAAAATATGTTGGACTGGATTACACCTGTTTTACTTCTTTATTGTGGTGAAAAACTATAAAAACACAGAACTGGTAAGTAATTTTTACAAAACATCTCCAAAGTATGCACTAAAACATAAAAAGCGTTCTTGAAATAACAGTGTTATATAAGTATTTTTATTCAAAAAAAAATACAAGATGATAGCAGTGCAACAATGTTGCCCTGCTGATTTGCATGATTTTCTCACATTTTCACAATATTTTTCATTAATTGTCATTCATTATATATGCATCAGAATTTTATAGTTAATTATTAATTAAAAATACCTAAACCTGATTGTATGAAGATCAAAATTTACATTGTGAATTATTTCATTTATGTTTTTGATTGGCACAGTCAATTGTTTTGTATTACCAATACAGCATTTTATTTTTCAAAAAGCTCTCAGCAGTCTGATCATGGAACATAGATGATGGAATCAATATTATGTAATTTAATGCAAAAACCATTTAAGGTTTAGCCGAAAGAAAGAAAGAAAAGGTATTATAAAGAATGTTTATGCTGCTCTTGCCATACCAACAGCTCATAATAATCACATCTGTGCAACAGTAAAAAGAAAAGCAAAAAATCCTATTTTTTTAGACTTGGAATAGAGACTAATGTTAAGTCGCTTTGGATAAAAGCGTCTGCTAAATTACTAAATGTAAATGTAAGTAACTTCAAGGTGTTTTTATGTCATTTTGGAGCTAGACAGACTTGATCATTAAGACAATCAAACCTGGGAAAACTGCACAACAATGCTTAAACGTGAAAAAATGGATGCAAGAATGAATAATAATAACTATCCCTTTATTTCAGCCTCCAGACTTTAAGTGTGGTCTGATGATTTGTATTTTTAATTAGCATTAGCTAGGCTAGTAGGCCTGAGGGTATTGATGCAAAGAAACTGGGG
This sequence comes from Sinocyclocheilus rhinocerous, assembly GCF_001515625.1. Lineage (NCBI taxonomy): Eukaryota > Metazoa > Chordata > Actinopteri > Cypriniformes > Cyprinidae > Sinocyclocheilus > Sinocyclocheilus rhinocerous. The sequence continues at coordinate 2,117,958 of NW_015637156.1, forward strand.
GGGGGGTACAGTTGCTCAATTCTAAACATGTTTTCATAATATGTCAGAATGCAAAACATACTGCGCTTTTCTGTATCTATGCCATTCAGGTGTCTAGAGTGCTAACGGAAGCACATTTCAAAAGAGTCTATTGATTTGATCAAGACTACCAATAATAGAGAGAAATTTTGGTAAGTTACAAATAAAACCGATTGTTTTTAGTTTAAGAACTTTTATTCTGCTCATTTTTTCATAATATTAAAAAAATCGAAGAGAATACATCTCAAAACCGTGTGTGTTTATATATTACAGGTGCTGTTTTAAGGACTTGCAGGGTTGTTTTCTACAGTAAAGTAAAAAACTTAACCACAGGCCGACAACAATGTCAGAAGATTCAACAGTGTTTCTCGCCATATATATCATCACATTCCTGATTGGTTTTCCTAATGCTGTGTTGGCGTTCTGCTCATGTATTCGCAAGATTCACCGTAAACCTATCCCCATTGACATATTCATGTTGAACCTCACTGTTTCTGACCTTGTCTTCCTCACCTTCCTGCCTGTAAAGATGAAAGAGGCTGCAGATAACATGATTTGGAACATGCCCTATATTTTGTGCCACATCAATATGTTCATGTTCTTTCTACCTTTTTATTCCAGTGGCCTGTTCTTGACAGCAATTAGCGCTGAGCGCTATGTGTGTATAGCATTTCCAGTTAAGTATAAAAGTCCAAAAAGAATAATTTACACAACATTTATATGCGTTATCATCTGGGTGCTTGTTGGAGTAACTTCAATATTTCCTTACAAGGCAGCATATTTAGATTCTAATGATGCGGACAACACCACTAATAAGCGCCATTTGGTGGAGGAACCTCAGAGATGTTACAGTAACTTCACAGCAAAACAGCTGAGAGAACTGCTTCCAGCGCGTCTAAGTATAGTAGTGGTGTTTTTCCTTCTACCCCTCCTTATCTGCTGCTTCTGTTACATCAGTTTAATTTGTATTTTGATGAAGTGTCCTCTCTTCAAGCGACAGCGTAAACTCCGGGTGGTTGGACTGATTGTGGGGACTCTCCTTGTGTTTGCCATTAGTTTTGCACCCTACAATGCATCACACATAGTGGGCTTCATCAAAAAAGAAAACCCATATTGGCGCATTAAAACTTTAATGCTGAGCACTTTAAACGCATGTTTTGATCCTATTATATTTTTCTGTATCTCTAAGGATATGAGAAGGGCTATCAAAGTATGTGCAAAGGCCTTGTGCAGTTTTATGTTTTAAAATAAAAATAGTTTTACTATTTAAAGCAATTTTTTGTTGTTGTAAACTTAAGAATGGTATCACCAAAATGTCTTCTAATTCAATCGCACAAAAGAAATGTCCAAAGACATATTGTAACCTACACTTAGGGTGTACACATTTGTTATGGTAGGCTAAGGCTATATGAGCAGAAAAGGATCCTAGGAAAAATATCACTGAAATAACTGACCTGTGAGCATCACACCGATCTTTGTGACCTTGTTCCAGGAAATCTGTTGAATTCTGAAGCGACGCGATGCGTTTGTGTAAGAAAAATATCCATATTTAGAACTTTATAAATCTTAATCTCTAGCTTCCGCTAACTCTTCTACGCACGTTCACGCGAGAGAATGGCATCCAGCGGATGATGTAGCACATAGGCAAACGCGGTGACGAACGTGGGAGCGCAGAGGAGAGAGCAAAACAAAGAATGTCATATACACCTAGGATGGCTTGAGGGTGAGTAAATCAGGGGGTAATTTTCATTTTTGGGTGAACTATCCCTTTAAGAATGGTGTCATCAAAATGTCTTCTAATTAATTACCCAAAGCAAATGACATCATCCTACACTTCAATTACACTGTACACGATTTTAAAGTATATGCAGAAAAGGATCCTACACCTGACCTGGGAACATCACGACTGCGTTTAGATTGACAGGGTCCCTACAAAGTGTTCACTGCTCTCTTTTCCAGGATATCTGTTGAAATTCACTTAACTTGACAAAACTCCTTCAGAATAGAAAACAGTACAACATATTAGAGAGGTTTCTGGTATGATGATGAAATGAAGGGGTTCGTTGGTTGTATTATGGGGGGGTGAAACACAGTAGGCAGTCTGTCAGGACTGAGTGAGATGGTTTCTTAATTGAAGAGAAGCACTCAATGAAGTTGGTTGATGTCTGATTTACTGAAGACTTTGTGGGTATACATGTATGTGGTTTTCTGAAATGGATTAAACAAGAGAAATAAACTTAATGATATGAATATACAAATGTTCCACAATAAACATTAAAACACTAAACAGCACCCAATATAAATATAACCATGCTATATTACACTATTTAACATGGGCGCTTATGCTCTAAATGTCCACAAGGGGGCGCTATCCGCACATGAATGCAGTACGAGGGCAGGGTAACATGCCTGGACATGTACTAAGCAGATAATCACTACGTGCAAACAAGAACCGTCGCACAACGCACACATACATTAATAAGGCTAATATTCAATAATAACACAATGTACAGCATATACATATAAGCATCTCACAACAAGGAATATCACAGAAATACTCGCGAATGCACTGAATCGATGATTGTGGGGACTCTCCTTGTGTTTGCCATTAGTTTTGCACCCTACAATGCATCACACATAGTGGGCTTCATCAAAAAAGAAAACCCATATTGGCGCATTAAAACTTTAATGCTGAGCACTTTAAACGCATGTTTTGATCCTATTATATTTTTCTGTATCTCCAAGGATATGAGAAGGGCCATCAAAATATGTGTGAAGGCCTTGTGCCGTTTTATGCCTATTTAACGTAATTTGTTGTTGTTGTTGTTAACTTAAAGGGATAGTTCACCCAAAAATGAAAATTACCCCATGATTTCTTCATCTTTCAGATGAATACAATCTGAGTTATATTAAATAATGTCCAGGCTAATCCATGCTTTGCACACAATATAAATATAACCATGCTATATTACACTATATAACATGGGCGCTTATGCTCTAAATGTCCACAAGGGGGCGCTATCCGCACATGAATGCAGCACGAGGGCAGGGTAACATGCCTGGACATGTACTAAGTGTATGATTGCTACATGCAAACAAGAACCGTCGCATAACGCGCACACACAATAATAAGGTTAATATTCAATAATAACACAACGTACAGCAAATAAGCATATCACAACAAGGAATATCACAGAAATACTCGCGAATGCACTGAATCGAGCAGGTAATACAGGCAGTGCTATGTTAATTGGCTACTCCTTAATCGGTACAAGAATAACAGCTGATCACTTACTTCACACGTACGCACACTGTAACCCAGTATAAACTCGAAGTCAATGTCTTTAAAGTAACTCTGAATGAACTAGAATACAGCTGCCAAACTCTCCATCTTCTCACGTGCGCTGCCTCTCTCTCTAGCCTGTGATTCAGCTCCTCCTCCCGCGGTGACATTGCAGCTGCGCTGAACATTCTGATTGGTCAGAATCATCCGGGACTTAGAGACAGCCGAGCTTTTTGTACAGCGGCCCCCGAATTCAGGAACCGAATTCGCTTATCTAACAAAGGTCGATATCTTGTTTTAGTCATCCTCGGGCAGGGCTGGAAGCTGGATGAGACGGGCCACAACTCGTGTGTAGGTCTTACCGTTGACATCTACACTGGCTGTCCGGACTCGACCATCTACACCGGGGAACACCTGAGTGACTCTGCCTACAGGCCAGAGGGCGCGAGGAAGTTGGGGATCAACAATCAAGACTACATCTCCGATTTCCAATGCCTTCTTTTCAGTCTTCCACTTCTGACGGGCTTGGAGATCTGGTAAGTAGTAATTCAAAAAATGTCTCCAGAAGTGCTCCGCAAGCAGTTGACTATGGCGCCAGCGTCGCCGACTCAGCATCTCTGACTCCTGGTAGAGGACTTGAGGTAATGATGTGTCTCGACGGCCAATCAGGAAGCAGTACGGGGTGATCGGGTCGAGGTCAGCAACGTCAGAGGAGGTATACCCAAGAGGCTTTGAATTGAGGATACCTTCCACCTCAATCAGGACTGTCCTCAACACTTCCGCAGTAACAGTCTGGGCTCCGATAGTCACTCTGAGCGCTGCCTTGATAGAGCGGATCTCCCTCTCCCAGCAACCGCCGAAGTGAGGGGTGCTTGGCGGGTTGTAGGTGAACTTGATCTGCTGATTGGCAAGGTGGCTCTGTAGCTCATCTTGGAGGGTGGGGAAGGCATCATTCAGTTCACGTTCTCCTCCCTTAAAGTTGGTGCCTTGGTCGCACAATAACTCGTACGGTTTGCCTCGTCTGGCAATGAACCGTCGTAGAGCCATCAGGAAAGAGTCAGAATCAATTCTGCTGAGAAGATCAAGATGGGTTGCCCTCGTGGTCATGCACTTAAAGACTATGCCCCACCTCTTCTCGTTACGTCGGCCGATCTTAATGAGGAAGGGGCCGAAACAGTCCATGCCAGTCGAGTAGAAAGCTGGACGGAAGTATCTCTGTCTGGTGAGGGGCAGGTCAGCCATGAGAGGGACTTCTGGGCGTCCTCTCCACTTCCTACACTCTCTACACTGGCGCTGGTGTCGCCTGATAGCTTCACGACCTCTTAGTATCCAGCACGTCCTTCTGATTTCTGCAAACAACCGCTCTGTACCTGGATGATGTAGCCTCTCATCATAATCCTTCATGATTAGCGCTATGATTGGATGTCGAGGGTCGAGAACAGCTGTATGTACTGCGTCCTCTTCCAGTCCCTCACAGTGG
>NW_015637156.1:2126800-2143507 GCF_001515625.1 Sinocyclocheilus rhinocerous
ACTAGCAAGGCCTCTTCTAGCTCCAGATGATCAGTCAGAATCTGATACTTGAAGCACTCACTCGCATCTGCTGGCAGAAGGTTCTCTAGTGCCATCCGTAGTCTGGAAAACTGTCTGGGGTCAGCTGCTGTCAGGCTGGGGATAGTAGGCTTAGGTCCTCGATATATCTGCTCTTGGACGTGCAGCATCTCCGTTCTAGGTGTCACCTGTGGACGTGAGGGTATACTTAATTCTCTCTCTCTCTGAAGATGACTGTTTCTGCGATCAGGCATCACAGTATCAGTACAAGTAATCTATTTTATTTGTCCATTAGTACTGTTGAAAAACTGAGGTGGAGAAGTCCACAGCAGCATCCTGGAAATGGTCCAGTGCCATGGATGAGACGCTCCATCACTCCACCTCTTACTGTCTCATCTGGACCAGATGTTGCTGTGGTCTCTTCATCCTCAGTAACCCCAGAGCGAGTGAGAGCATCTAGAGAAAAACCAAAAGTCACTGAGGATGTGATTTTGGTCAAGTTTGTCCTGCTGGTTTCATACAACATCAGTCAATGAAACCTGAGTTTCAGAAGCTTTAAAAGCATCATCAAATAATGTCATGAAGCTTCTGAAAGTTAGTCTCCCATCGACTGATATTGTATGAACAGAAACCAGCAGGACATACTTAACTAAAATCAACTTTTGTGTTCAGAAAAACAAAACAAAACAAGGATTGAACAGTGAGGCGAGTAAATAATGATTGAATTTATGTTTGGATGAACTAACCCTTTAAACCCCCCAAATAGAAACTGTATGAAATATATGTAAGCATTTATATTATAGTAGTACCTTGAAGAAATAAACTTTAAGAAATAAGCAGCTTTATTGAGCGTTTGTGCCCAAGACACAAAAAAGGATTTACAAAAATCACATTTACATTTATCAGACACTTTAATCCGAAGTGACTTACAGTGCTCTTATTACAGGGACCCCAATCCCCCAGCAGCCACCTGGAGTAAAGAGCCTTGCTGAAGGACACACTGCTGGAGACGACTGCGGAGATCGAACCAGTAACCTTCTGCTGACCAGTGCAGTGCTTTAGCTCACTACACCACAAAATATTATATTGCGGCTGAATGCAAATGATCATAATTGATGGATGGACATCTATGCCCGTGAAAAGACATCAGTAATCCGGCGCAGGGAAAAGAAAAAGAAAGAAAAAAGGTGAAAACGAAGCCTGTGCATCACTTTCAGGCACACTCGTAATGTGCTTTAATGTCGGAAATAATTTCACAATCACCAACGCATCTAATATTCTCTCTGAGTTTCCATGCTCCTTTACGAAAATTAGCCATGGTTTTTAACACAAATAACACCAAAAATCATCGTTGTAACCATGGTAACCGCAAATTAACCATGTGTAACCCTTGGCTAAAAGTAACCCCCAAATATAAGCCCAAAGACCTTTTCTGCCTGCAAAACATGCACACAGAAGAAGAATCAAAACGTCACACTTGGACCTGCTTTTTATAGAGCCACTAACACACCTCAGTGATTGTGCCGCACAGGTGAGCTCAATGAAGACGCAGCTCCAGCCAGTGGGCGTGTCTTCCCATTTAAAATATACACAACCATTGAAATGGAAACAAATTATAATTAAAAAAAACAAAATAAATATTAAAGACGCTTAACCTGTCACACATGGTTTTATTACTTCAAATAATAATTTACAAAGTATTAAGATACTTTTTTGTGGTTTTAAAAACAGACCTAAGCCAACAATGACATAAAATGCATTATATAAAAACGAGGCAATAATGATTGATTATAACAACAATGGTTATAACACTTAAAATACATAATGTAGGCTAATACAAAATAAACAATTTATGTACATTATGTTATTACAAATGCCTGCAAAGGGAGCCAAAGGCCTGGTAATTGCTGCTGCTATACTTACAGGAAAATCAAATCATTGTTTAGGCTATTGGCCAAACATTTAATTCAAATATGAACTTAATCTTTGATTTTTGGCCAGCTTTTTGCTATAGATGACACAGCCTCTATAATTTCTTCAACAAAAAACATGTGGACATCACAACCCTTACAAAAATAAACCATGGTTTTATCGTAGTAAAACTGCTTTATTTTCTTTTGAGTGATTTCTGAATGCTTGAGACTATAAAATCAATCGGACAACTGTATTAATAAAGTCATAGCCATAGGTAACTGTCTAGAGCTACAATTGTAATTTGTAAATACAATTTATTTATGTTTATATTTTATTAAAGTTCTATTTTGACCCCTATAGTAGGTGTTTTTTTTACTTCCATAATATTTGAGGAAGGGGAGCACAACAATACAATCCTGCTTAGGGCACCCATTTGGCCAGCAGCGGCCCTGGACAAAATAGCCATATATAATTTATACACTACATGATTGAGTACATAGTGCATAAGTACTGTGTAAGTGCATAGTGTATAGTGCGTCATTTGGGACGCAGCTCGTGTCTAAAAGTGAACTGGAACGCAGCCTAAAGCCCTATTCGCACGGGATTAGTATTACCTGGTGACCTCCAGTCATTTGTAATAATTGCGGAGGTTGTCTGTGATCTTAATCCCGTGCGAATCGGCCATGTCTGTAATTTGTAAAGTAAAAATTCCCCCGCAAATGACCTACCATATTTCGCCGAACACTGAGGTGCTATGATAATATTAGTCCCGTACGAATCGGCATCCCTGTCATTCGGCCAGCATTTGGCGGGTCGTATATCATTTTTCGAGGTTTTTGTTTCCTGTGCGCCTTTTTATCCATCTTTCGCGAAGAATGGAGCTGCGTTGGAGTGTTAGTATTTTGGGTGCTGTCATCATATCGCTACACCATACAATGTGCAGAAAGAGAAAGCTGAAAAGGTTTTGAGGTTAATGTGTTACAAATAAATCAAGCACAAAGCTTGAGATATTATTTTAACCTGGTGAAATGTAAATGACACAGCGCACGAAAGCTTAAGTTTACCTGAAAATTACAGCATGTGTGGAACTAAAATCTGCAGGAAGTCGATTCTTCAGGATTAGGAACGAGTAACCATGAACTACAGGAAACAGGCTCTTTGGTGAAAGTTGTAAAATAAAATTGTAATTAGTCTCATAGAAAACCTAATCATTTTATAAATAGCACATATATGCTTTAACTTTAGAACCAATATATATTTAGTTGCAAAGTAAGTTGTGATATTTTGCAGTATTAAATTAAATTGTATTCATTAATTCAATTTGTTACAAACTACCAGGCTCAAGGCAGCGCAAAATTAAATGGGGAGGCCACGCACAAAATAAGTTAACTCAAAATAAACATTTATTAACGTAATTTAAACTATAATAAAACCCGAAAGGGAAGAGAAAGGAAAACAACAAAAGATCAAACATCAAAGAAAGCTCAAAGTCTGGTGCTGGAGAGAAGTCAAGCTCCAACGAGACCACCACACCGGAGGACAGATCCTTTTATCAGTCAACTCATCATAGGTAATCCACCGCACCTGCCGCTTGTCTCCACCCTGCAAACAGACAAAAGAAAACACACACACACCAGAACCTAGAACGCCACCTAGAGGCGAACTGATCCCGTTTAGGGAACAGGCGCTACCCCGGGTTTTTCTGAAAACAACTGTTTTCATACAGCGATAACTGGACACTTTTGTCCATATTAGGAATTTCCTTGTACGACTTTCTGCACGAGAGGCCCTCCGGCTTCGAGTATGAATGAAACATACACTGCACTGTTTGAGTGTTTAGCGCTCCGTGATGTTCATCTCGCCTTATTCTGGGTCCGAATAAAACATCAGATCATGCACAGACTATACTGTCTCTTTGAATTTAAATCTATATTTATTCACACCGGCTCTTGAAAACCTTGAACCTCGAACACACTTGCCCGAAAAAGTGCGGGGGACGAATTTACGTGATATTAAAAGTGGGGGGGACACGTCCCCCACGTAATCTACGCCCCTGATTGTGAGATATAAACTCGCTGTAGAAAGTATTCCCCCCGAAACATTGACTTTCCCGAACACCCCCATCGTTTGGACTGAAATGGACTGTGCCAAAGTTAGCGCTCAGGTTTCCAGGTAACGGAGCGGGAAAGTGAGTGGTAGAACCATAGACATATAAATGCTGTATAGTCTGTGTGCTGTCTGTTTATGCCATTTGTCTGCTGTTACTGTCATTCTCTAGTCTACAGTATGTTGTTCTTTGTTGTCACTGTCTGTCTGTTGGGTCTTTCCTACCTCTACCACACTCCTCCCAGTCTCTGCTAGGCCTACCGTAGCATCCTTCCTCACAGCACTGGTGTTGGAAAACCAGGGGTCTCTGGCTGTACTGATTCCAGTAACATCCTAGTTAATGAACACAGTATAGGATGTAAACATTTCAGCTAAATATTTTCTCACTGACTGCTCTCAACATTGGAATAAACATGAATACAAACAAAGTAATAATTGCAAAAAAGGGAATAGAATATATAGCAAAAACTATAAATAGTAGCATAGCTCTATTTTCTGTTTTCTTCTTACCTCTGCGGCACTAACTGTCCTCCGCTGCAGCAGCCTAATTTAAACCTTTTGAAAAGAGTTTGGTTAATTTTACGCATTTAGCAGCATCGGACTTAAGCCCTTTTTCCCCCCTTGAACGGTTAAACGGTTCGGTCGGCCCATCTCGGGACCAGGCAGCCGGCCGCAATAGTATCCAGCTGCAGACCCGCAGCACCGGCAGTTTCAGAACCACAGCCACAGAACCGGAAGTGAGGGGCGGAGCTTACGCTTAACATTTATTTATTATTAACATTATTATGATAACCATAGAGAAATCGTGCAAGCGACAAAAACCCGTCCTATGCGCTGTTGGCCCGTAAAAACAATTTTATTTATATATATTTAGAAAAAATCTGACCGGCCCACATTAAACAAAATGGTCCGGCCCCTCTGGCATTTGCCAGAATTGCCAGATAGCCAATCCGCCCCTGCCTAAATCACATGACTTGTGTCATCAAAGTGTAAGGTCCAGGCACTTGGCCCAAGGAAGGTATCCAGTGAATGGATGAAGGTTACAAGCGTGTTCGGTCTTTTCAGCGCGCAGAGTTATTCAATTTAGGTTTAACTCTACTTATTTTGTCAAAAAAGTCTAATGGTGAAGTTCCTTGACTTCCTGTATATTCCCTCAAGAGATAACAGTTACATATAACTGAATGTTAATCCATTACATTTCTGTTGGCACATCTATTTTACAATGCTCTCCTACCTTAAAACACATTTCTTTAAAAAATATATTTTAAATACAAATAATATTCAGGTGATAAAGACAGTAGTTTTGTACGACCTACCTGTTCATCGAGTGAATTGTAATGAGAGAGTGTGATTATAGGAAACCCCGCCTTACTGTCTTACTGTCACAGTTCTTTTGAATAGCCTACTGAAAAATGAGGTTTCGTCTTCATACATTTGCATTTACGCAACAACAAAAAATGCCCAGAATTAACATTACATTAATGAAAAATTCACTCTTTTATCATCCAACAGCATTCCAAACATAATATGTTTTCCAGCAAATGTGGGCAGCAACTGAATCATTGTCTACCACCAATAAGACATATTTTCCCAGAAAATACTTAAGTCCACACAAGAAAAGAAAAAATGATCAGTTGTCTCTGTTTTACTGTACAATTTCATTGCCTATCCAGAAGTGTACTACATAATCAATCATGCATTTTATATCACATCCTGACTTGTGTTAGAGTTATGTTTAGTTTTTGTCCTGGTTTTCATTGTGTTTTCAGTTAGCCTGTTCCCCTGTGACCTAGTTTTACTTAGTCTCCTAATTGTCATTCTGTTCTCCTGTGTTTGATTAATTAACTCATCAGTTCCTTTGTTTGCTTAAACCCTCAGTTCTCCCTTAGCCTTTGTCTGTTCTACTTTAAGTTTAGTTGTGTGTTTTCTTGCGGCCTCGTAATGCCCAGAGCTGATCCATGCTGGTCGCTGAAGGACTACATCAACTTCGCACTGTGGATTGCCGGATCAGCTCTCACCGTGTGCGAGGCGGAGTCCAGCCCGGGGTCATCACATGTGACGCCGCTAACGCAAGCCCACCGGCCGCCGCTGACGCAAGCCCGCCGGCCTCCGCTCACTCAAGCCCGCTGGCCGCCGCTGACGCAAGCCCGCCGGCCTCCGCTCACTCAAGCCCACCGGCCGCTGCTCTCTCAAGCCTGCCGAACGCTTCACTCTTTCAAACCTCAGCCCAAAGGAAGAGGCTGAAGAGGAGGAGGCGGTCATCCACAGTTTCAGCGCTTGAGTCTGCTCCAGCGTGATTCTCAGCGCTTATGGACATGGCGCTACCTCCAGAGTTCGAGGCTCCTATGCTTACCCTAGAATCCTCTCCAGAAAGCTCTCCATCGTCTCCTGAGTCCTCTTCGCCTCTGCTGGTCCTGTCCAGCCCTCCTTCGTCTCCTGATTCCCCCGAGTTCGCCAGCTCTGCTCCTCCAGAGCGCCCTCCAGTGTCCGCCCTCAAGTGCCCGCGCCTCCAGAGCGCCCTCAAGTGCCCGCGCCTCCAGGGCGCCCACCAGAATTCCAAATTTTCCCCAAGAAAATTTGGGGTGGGGGTCATATGCCTAGTCTGCCTGCTCCGCCAATGCCTCCTAGTCTGCCTGCTCTGCCATGGCTTCCTGAACTGTCTGCTCCACCATGGCCCCCTCAACTCCTTGATCTGCCCTGGAGGCTCTCCTTGTCTCGGCCCTGTTCCAGTCCTGCACCAGCCTCCAGGGCGATCGTGTTTTTGTTATTTTTTCATATCAAAATGTTATTACCCCTTTCATGTAATGCATTTCAATGACCACTCACAAAAAGACAATAGTCAATAAATCATATTTATTAACATATTTAATATAAAATTATAAATACATAAATATTATATAAAATCATAAATAGTATATAAAATCATAGATAGATAGATAGTTGATTGAAACTTTAGGAGTCGTTGCTTGTTCAGCTCCAATACCCCAAAAGCCTCTCTCAAAAAGAGCCCCCAATTTATATTAACACATTTTGCGATCCGCATAAGTCCATGAACGTGTTCTCCAAGGTTCTGGTTCTTCAAACTGGGGAGGTAACTTGGAATAGAGTGCTTCTTTTTCCCTCACTGCTCATTATTTTCTTAGCACAAAATACAAGGTTTTCTTGTTTTCTCTTTACAACTTTTTCCGGCACTACTTCTTCATTGCTCTGATGTTTCCATGACCCTCCTGTTACCATGGGATGATAGTCACAAAACTCGCTCCATGATTTATAATAATGCATCAGAAGAATGTTGTGGAAAAACATGTCAGGATACCTAATAACTTCTGAGAACAAAACAGCACATACTGCAGTGGCGTCTTGAGGTGTCAGTACATAAGATTCAACTTTGTCATGGTTCCCCATGATATAGTTCCAAATTGTCTCAGAAAAGTTTTTAGCATTTTTTTTCGATAGTTTCAGTGTTGCATAAGAAAGATTTTTGTAATGAAGATGAAGATTTTTCTCATCTTTTTTGACTGGACAACAGTACAGATCACTACCTTGCAACCGTACTGAGAATCTACCAACTAAAAGGGTGACATCCTGCTTTTCCTGATTCCTCCAAAATTTGTGAACTATGTCAATTACATTGGCATATTGGACAAAATTGCTTATTCTGATTGGTACACTGATGTCATTGTTTAAGTCTTCGATGCTCCCATAAGCAATGTTTTTAATTTGTTCAACAGCACAATCTTCCCAGGATGTACGCACTCCAAATGGCTGATCAGGCATTTTTGCAGTGGAGTGTTCATCTTCTGAATTTTGAGTAAATGTTTCATACAAAAACCTCTTCTCTCTCATTTGCTCTGGCTTGAATGACAGGATGATATGTGGCTTGTTTTCGTTCCCCTCACAACTGGACTGCTAGAAAATTCAAAGACAAAATTGAGCTGCATAATAACTATTGATGTTGACAGTTAAACAATAATTGTACAACAGATTTAACTTACGGTGTTCCCTCTGTCCTCCAAACCTGAGCCGATCTCAGACCCTTTGTAGTCCTCAGGCTGACTGTAGTCGCTAAAATGTAAATGAACACTAGTTAGGTTGTGTAGTAGCCTATAAAATCCAACATGAGAATGATCTTGATCAACACTGATGTTGTGTATTAAATAACAATCAATAAAAAGTTTTTTATGATCAGTAAATTTCTCAAATTGTATTTTTATTATTTGATATGTGGTTTTGGGAGTCAAAGGAAAGTGAGTGTTGACTGGAAATAAAGTTGTTGAGAAACTCTTTGATTTAGACCTTTTTCTTTTTCTTTTTCTTTTGTCATTCTCCACAATAAAAGTTTCATCTTCAGGTGGGCAGTTAGGTCGCCTGATTGAAAAAAAAAAAGTTTAGTAGAAGCAGACAACAATGAATATCATATCAGTTACAGCATGTATCCGCTACATTTACAGTATAATGAATATACAAACAAGGAATGAAACAACTACCTTTATGTACTTGGCAAATGCATTACAGTAGAACTAAATTGAGGTACAATAATGTATGAATTTATTGTGCTTGAAATAAAAACAACATAAGTCGATCCTTAGGAGACAAATGTAAATGCAAAATGATATTTTAATGTAAGTTTAATAATAGTATGTAACTGATTACTGTATTAACAAACTGAGGGACGTAAAGAACCCACTTTGGTGACTTGAGAGATGACAAATTTGGCTCCTCTTTACCGGAGAGTAAGGCGAACTTGTGATCATCTGTTTTACAGGAAAAGAACAAGCAATTAAAATTCAATTACAATTTATATTGCATGCATGTTCATATCAATGTCCAGTTAATAATAACAGAGCAACTGTCTTTATGATTTAGCAAACATCTCTCCAAAGGTTGTAGTCTAACACTACACATGCGTTGACAATGTACTGACTGCCCATGCAATGATATGAAACATTTAGCTACATCTGAATAACATCAGACCTCTTTTGTTATGTTGGGTTGCATCATCCTTCACAGAAAAAGGCTCAGTGTTCTGGTTGGTTTCAGGAAAACACACTTCTTCTGAATCACACTGAAGTAGAGATGAGAACAATGTAATTGTCATGACATAGGTCATGTGTAGATATATATTTTGTGAAAAAAAAAACTTACTTTTAGGCTTTTGGCAGAAGAGTTTTCATCAGGGACTGCATTTTCATAAGAGGTCTTTGCACCTTTGCTGATGCTGACAAAGTTTTGGTGTTTACTGATGATCTCCATATTCATTCGAAAAAACAATCACCCGCGATCACATTCGCACACTATACTTACCTAGAAACAGTCTTCTTTGTTTGGTGTTTTTTGTTTGATACACGGAAAGTTGATAGCGGTGTGGAAGGTTGGGCAGGTGTGCTACTCGATGTGCCTTCTCCATTGTATGTTCTTGAGAACAGGAAGGAGATAACATGTTCAGAGCCCATGCTGCCACAATGTCCACTTTTTATGTTTGTCAAATGAATGATGTAGAAATAGGAATCCATGAAAACAGAAGCAGAACATATCTCCAAATAAACTGAATTATGAGGTACATAATTAATCCACTTCAAAAAGGCTGCAGTTCATTTTCTTCAAAACAGGAGAAGTATCCCAAATATTTTTGGATGGAAGCTTTTGGATACACGTAACCATCTGAGCACCGTTGCCAAGCTGGTTAAAAACATCCCTTTGAGACAAATCCTGAAGAAAATGCCATGTGCTGTGACCATTTTTAGGCATTTGCATCAAAATGAAGGTTTCTTTGTGTTAGTTCTAACAGACCAGGTCTGTTAGTGATCCTTTCACTGACAACAATTCTTGATCTGTTAACGTAAGAAAGCTTCCCTCCAAAAAATCTTGAAAGCATCTTCAGTGATTTCTTCCTCCATTCTACCAGCTTCTTTTGCATTATTGTACTTGAGGACATGCCACTGATATATCGACTCACGTTCCATATCACACAACACATTGTATAATATTAAGCATCATAGTGGAGGTCAAAGTGCTTGCAGGTGTCCCATCTTATTCTTGATTTAAGGCTTTATCAGAAAGCAATCATCCAGTCCTTCTCACTTGGAATTCTTCATCTATTGCATCAGAAACCATCTGACAATTTGGGATGAGGAGGATGCGTCCCAATATAAAGCATACTGAGGGGTATTTACTGGCGCAATATAGCTTGCAAGTTGCTAGAAGTTCTCCAATATTCATGATTTCTGCAAAGGTTCCCACTCCACATGAAATAATGAATAATGGCCTTATTTCAGAGATCTAACCATGAGTCCATCTTCATCCACCCATTGCAAATCCATTGCAGCATGGGCTACTGACATGTTAACATACAGGAGTACTGTCCTTTTAGTGTTGTACACTTACTTTATCGCAATCTTTTTCCTGCGTGTAGACATGTCTTTGGACCGCTTTTTCCGGTTGCACTGCGTAACTGCTGCTTCCACTGAAGTCCAATTCCAGTCCACAGAGAAAATGCATTGTGAAAAAGCTTTTTTTTTTTTTTTTTTTTTTTAAATAATGTACTCTGGTCAGTTTGTTGTAGCTTTTTATTGATTTGTAGTTTAAAAGGTGGTTCCATTTGAATTATTGGCCACAAAGACAGAAGTATACAGCTTGAACAGAGTACTTTCAGAAAACTTTCACTCTTTTCATATCGATACATCCAGTGCTTGAAGTGAAAAGAGACCCAATGTGTTCGCGCTTGTGCGAGAGAGACTCAGCATGTCCACATCCACGCGCCAGACAGTGAACCTGCATTTCTCAAACAGGACAGAAGAGAGTTCTGAGCTGCTGGTACAACAGAAAAATGTCCGGTACCGTGAACAGCATAGCATAGAATTGCTGGTACTGCATACCGGTGAGTACCATCCCACTTCAAGCACTGTACATCTAATATGGTTTGATAAGTATTCTTAAACCCTTTGATGAAAGTTGGTGAAGACCATCAGCATATTACTCAATTAACTTAGCAATTCTTCCTCAGCAAACTGTTGAGGATCTGCGTGCATCATCATCATTGGTCCTGATGCTTGCAGGTTAAGTCAGTGCTCATCAGCTTTGCCGTAATGTCATGAAAAAAGGCCAGTGCTCATCACAAGATCCTAAGAAGGTATCCTGAGAAAGTTCCTCCAAGACAAGGGAGCGGAAAGATTGCTTAGAATGCTTTTTTTTTTTTTTTTTTTTCTTCGTACATTTCTGTAGCCAGACATTCATGGACATAAAGCTGTCAGTGACCTCCAAGAAAGTTCTCCAGTCACTGCAGCCTCAGTTGTCAAGTTTGGAGGGAGTTTTCAGTTGAACACAGGAGCCTTGACTTTGTTCCAGGAATTTTGTCAGGTTCAGCTGGAGGTGTGGGTTGAATACTTATCAAGCCATTTCAGTTTGTGTTTTATTTAATTTTTTTCTTTACTAGATCTTTATTCCAATTTTAAATAATGCTTAGTTATTTACAATTCAATCATATATTGTAATAATTTTTGTAAGAATGATGGCTCTCTGTAGGTACTTTTTCATTATGTACATCTGGTCGCCAAAATCTTAGTATGTTTTTCTAAAAACACTTATTCACATGACTACATAAATATCCAGTTTCACATTTACCAGCCAGAAATACATAATCTCCATTCAAACATACTTCTTTAAAAAAAGAACCAAAACTCTCTAGAAAATGCCTGGTTTATTTCATTAACCCATTGGTAATGCTGTCATTTTGGGCTACTTAAATGTATCAATTATGGATTAATCTGTTTTTAGGATTCTGGCATCCACAGCTGCCATTTTTATTCTATAAAAACAACTGAATTTTTTACAGTGTATTTATGAATTAATTTGTGGATATTACTTTCCTATATTTCTCGAATTCTAGTCTTACATCACATTTTTTTGTCTTTAATATTATACCCAGGGTGCGAACTACGGGGGAGCTAGGGGGAGCTCAGCTCCCCTTAATAAGACATGGGCTCCCCTGAAAACGTGATTTGTGAAATTTTGGGGGGTCTCAAAAAATATTGACAATGTGTTATTTTGACGTGCAATTTCAGTTTTGTGTAATGTGATCATCGTGGATTATTATGTGTAAAATTGCAAAAATATCATTCATTCATGCATGACGGCGATTTAAACCTAATTAACTTCAATAAAGATAACTATACATGCTATTCCTGTCATGAGCATCAAGGTGTGGGGGCGCTGCGGTGCAAATTCCACTCATGTTTAGTACGTTAACTCAAAGATTCGTAGAAAAAATATAAACGCTGGACTCTGTGGTCGATTCTGTGTTAAAGTAATACCCATCTTGGGATCTAAAGTTTTATGAATTGGAAATTCAACCCACCATTTCTAGAGAGCAATTGTGGAACCACCCTTGAACCTTTTTACAAAACATATATTACAAAAATAACATTTAAACCATTGACAAGATGAAACAAACCAGCTGATTTGCTCTGTGCACTTCTGGATGAAAAGCGATGGCACATCTCATCCAGCTGTGATTTTTCTGATAAAAAAAAAATATTATACAAGTGTTTTGTTTTTGTGCTGTACCCGAAGAATGCTAATGTTTTGCTTAGATAATGTAGCTTTTGTTAACCTGCCTATCACTGTGTGAATCTTTTTTGTTACCTAATGGTGTTACTGTTTCAGTGGCAGTCCTGCTCTCCTTGCTTCTCTCGTCAACTTTGATGGCCGCCCTTGTTTTTCTTTGTCCCTGTAATTCCATCACATGATTGAGTCAAAATGGCATGATATTAAATGCCAAATGCAAAGAACAGAATAAGCAAAATAATAAGAATAATAATAAATAAAACCCTTCTACTTCGACAAAGCATATTTACAATTTCTAAATTAAAATCCATAACCAACAGTTTTAATATAAAATGTTTTAAAAGATTTCAATTACTGTTACTATTTGTATTGTTTAATTTTGATGGTTCTCTGGTGTATGTTTAAATATTTACACCCAGTTTGTTAAACTGCAAACCACAATGCACATATCTGACTGAAGGACTATTAAGACTCTCAGTGTTCAAAATGGGTTATTTATTGTTTTTATTTAGTATAATTAAAACTAAACAAACTGAAACTGAAACAAAAATGCATTATAACATCATTATACAAATAATTGCCACTACACAAAACATTGAACAGGTCATTAGCATGCTATATAAAAAGAATAATAATACAAAATATTGTTTAAAATAATACCATTTTTTCAGCCATGTCTGAAGACCGTCCTTTATTGTATCTGTGAAAAGATGTCAGATTGTTTCAGAACATCATCTACAATTGTGACCTGTGCTGGCAAAATGAGTCGGATACGCACTGTCTAATTTTGAGCTACAGGCAAAAGAAGTGAAAAATGTCTGTTTTCGTCGAATTTGAGGTTTTTACAAAAATGAGTTCATTAAGTCCTCTTTTAGCGATCCCCATATTCCAAATAGTAATTAAAGATATAAAATGACCTTTATTTGTACGTTTTCTGAGAAGAGTACCTTTCTCTCTGCTTCACTTCTGTATAATATTGTTATACCTATGCATCATGTCTGGTAGAATCTGAACATATGATATCATTGAAGACATACAATTATATTATTTTTGATTGCACAATATAAATATAGGTTCCACTTGCAGCTGCCATGCTTGATTACAGGATTAAACTTGGCCCAAAGATTTTTTACACAACATCAGAACACTTATAAAAGGTTTAGAGATGGTTTATATCTCTGTTTTTTTTTTTTTTTTTTAAACAAAAGGTGATTTGCTGATCACATGAAAAGTGTGTCAAACCCCTCTAAAATAAGACCTGCCTGACGGGGAGAAAACCTGCAAAACTGCTTAGTCTGGGTTTTTTTTTAGCCTGGAATTTATATCATATCCTGCATGTCACTGTCATATGTAAAAACTGATTCCTAATAAATAAAGAACAACATTTTTTTAAAGAAAAAATTATTTCCCATTTCAAAGCGCAGACAAAATTGTTATAGGGGTCATTGAATTCGATTTACCAAAATTAATTGTTCAAAACTTTTCACAATACTTTGGTATGCCCATTATAATGAATAAAAATAATTGTTGCATTTTAATATTTTTTAGCATAAAATAATATCTTGTATCTATCTTACACCAAGCATTTTGTCATGTCCTTGAGGCACTTTACTGAGTTTGTACAGAATGTGCATAGTGTCTGTGATTTTTGGCAATAATGTAAGCATTTATTTGTGTTCCCTTCTTGCAAGATATTTTATAAAAAAACAGACTTTAAAGTTATGTCCCTCAGTCTAAACTCAGCCCTGTCACACTAACCATTCTACGCCCATAATAATTTAGACTGCTCATATGTGACATTATTTACCAGAAATTACATCATTCAGGTCTCTTTAATAGTGGTGCAGAAAATGGTTAGTAGTATCATACTTTTTATTCGTATTTTTGAGGCATATTATAGTCAGGGAGGGTACTGTTAAGCTTAACAACTCAAACCCATCACATAAAAATAAGTGATTATTTTTCAACATTTTATTTTAATTTATACGTATATACAATGTACTTGTTTTACTGCTGCCATATATGGTCTAGCAGTGGCCATTCTGAGTGAAAAACCTCAACCCCGTCACAAATATATGTATTTCTCATTGTTATGGGGTTAAATAATTTTATTATTTATATATATATATATATATATATAACTATTTATAGTTATTTACTTTATTTATTAATAATTTTAATGAAAAAAATTTATAAAATAGTCATGGTTTCAGCAAATATATACTTACCAAAAACATGACAACTCATATTTTTGTTATAAATAGAATTTATGATGTAATATGTCCACTTAAACTTTGACAAGCATACTACATCAGAAATTGCACCCACATTTGCAGCAGAAAGACCATGCTGGCCATGCAGATTTTATGTTGATCCAAAAATAAGTGGACGATATGAGAGAGAAACAAAACTGAAGGCAATGTATTCCTTCAAATGTGTTACAGACTTCAACCTCGTCACACCTTGTCACATTAATATTTTTGGAAAAATATAGGGAAGACAATTAAGAATGAACACATTTCTTGCTGATTACTATCTGACATCCCATTTTATCCATTATGGGGTTGAGAAAAAAAGGTGTCTAAATATGAAAAAACCTGAAAATAATAAAAGGTTGTTAACACCTGGGAAGGTGGGAAAATATTATTTTTTTGGAGGTTTGATATGTGCCTAATGATGTGGGGTATTTAGAGAATGAATCATATGTAGCTATATACTGTAAATGTTACCGAATCCCAGGAATGAGCCTTTTATATATGCATTGCCATTCCACTTACTCTTATTGTGTAATTTTATTGAACGTTATGTGAAAATAATCAGTATATAAATTAATATGCTGAATTATGTTAACCCTGGATGTAGTGATGGGGAATGATGAACGTATAATGGTCTTTTCATTAGACAGTGGACCTTTCATTAGACAGTACACCAGTGAACTTGAAATAATCTAATATTATCAGGAACACGTATAATGGTCTTTTCATTAGACAGTGGACCTTTCATTGGACAGTAAACGTGAACTTGAAATAATCTAATATTATCAGGAGCAGGTGGATGGATTTGACGCACACCTCCTCATGTGGCCACTACCAACCAATAGAAGGTGGCGAAATAAAAGCTAAATGGCTGATCGGACCACATTCCACCATTAAAAAACAAGGCCAAAAGGGTTGGAAACAATTGTGGCAAATCAGGCCAATAAAAATTAACCGGAACAAAGAAAAAACAGAAAATGACCAAATTTGGAGAGAACAAAGGGTATATAATATAAGGAGAGAGGAGAATGATTTGGAATGCTGTGACTGTCTTCCCGGCTTTGTTTCTTTGTTAAATAAAGTCTTATTTTGACATCTGGAACTCTGCTCCTCCAATTCATTGGCCGCACCCAAGAAAAATCCACAACAAGCTCCGCGGCAATGACGCTCGTCGTAGGTCACGAACTTCAATACTACTGAACTTTTTTGACCTCTGACACGCCCCCTGAGGATTATGTCATTCTTTCGTACACCTTCGGCGCGGTTCGGTAATTTGATTGACACCTGACTAGAAGCGCTGACCCCTCCACCTAGCGGCGATACGCGGAAACGTGCCTTCGACATCCCCCTGTACTCTGATTGGTCAAATGTCACGAATGTTAAGAAAATGTTAAGAATAGCGCTTTTTGATTGGCTGGAAACGTTATAGCGCTTCGAAGCGATTGGCCCAAATGTCATAGCGCTTCGACGCGATTGGCTGTGCAGTTCGACATTGCTCGACATTTCTGAAATATTGTCGGACTATCCTTCGTCAGCTGGCGGTCATGTCGCAGTCTCCTCTGGAGGAGTGGGTTCGAATCCAACTTCTGAAAGACCTATCATTTGGCTGCAGACAGAAACTTCAGTCTGCTGGCATGTTGAGCCAGCAGACTGAAGTTTCAGTCTGCAGCCAAATGATAGGTCTGTCAGAAGTGGGATTCAAACCCACACTTCCAGAGGAGACTGCAACCTGAACACAGTGCCTTAGACCGCTCGGCCATCCTGACACTTGTGTTCAGCGAGAGCTGACTTATTGGAGCTACACCTAAAAGCAAGGACATAAAAGCTAGTGATTCTCTGTTCAGCCCCATCA
>NW_015637156.1:2144173-2151504 GCF_001515625.1 Sinocyclocheilus rhinocerous
AAAAAACAGACTTTAAAGTTATGTCCCTCAGTCTAAACTCAGCCCTGTCACACTAACCATTCTACGCCCATAATAATTTAGACTGCTCATATGTGACATTATTTACCAGAAATTACATCATTCAGGTCTCTTTAATAGTGGTGCAGAAAATGGTTAGTAGTATCATACTTTTTATTCGTATTTTTGAGGCATATTATAGTCAGGGAGGGTACTGTTAAGCTTAACAACTCAAACCCATCACATAAAAATAAGTGATTATTTTTCAACATTTTATTTTAATTTATACGTATATACAATGTACTTGTTTTACTGCTGCCATATATGGTCTAGCAGTGGCCATTCTGAGTGAAAAACCTCAACCCCGTCACAAATATATGTATTTCTCATTGTTATGGGGTTAAATAATTTTATTATTTATATATATATATATATATATATAACTATTTATAGTTATTTACTTTATTTATTAATAATTTTAATGAAAAAAATTTATAAAATAGTCATGGTTTCAGCAAATATATACTTACCAAAAACATGACAACTCATATTTTTGTTATAAATAGATTTTTTGATGTAATATGTCCACTTAAACTTTGAGAAAGAAACAAAACCAAAAATTAAAATGGAAGGCAATGTAACCCTTCCAATGTGTTACAGACTTCAACCCTGTCACACCTTGTCACATTAACATTTTTGGAAAAATATAGGGAACCGCAAACCACAAGTAAATGATTTAATAATGCTTTGTCTGGAAATTACTGCTTTTTTAATTATGTGGTCAAAACACTCACATGCAATAGCAAGGGGGCGTTGATACTGTTTCCAATGCAATGACGTTAGCCAATCATAACAGTGGCCAATTCCTGACAAGTCTTATTAAAGGACCCGCCCCTTAAAACAGGTCGATTTAGACAGAGGGTCAGAATGAGGTTAGAAAATAAAGCAATAAGCCCCAAGAAGCCTTAGTTTACAGTGAATTTAAAACAGCTAAGGGGCGTTGTTAGGCATGATGCAAAGCGGAGTGCCTAAAACCCCCTTAGCTGTTATAAATTCACTGTTAACCACGGCTTCACGGGGCTTATTGCTTTTATAAAACGGCTATTCCATATATGTAGCAAGGTTTCACAAAATAAAACAAAGCAAATAAAATGTAATGATATTAATAAAAACATTATTCTTCCGCCAAACAATGTAGTTCCTCAGAAACGGTTGTGGTTGCAACAAAGGGGTTGCCAAGCAACACAGACATAAACAAAGGTTTATGTTTGTAGAGTAATTTACAACAGCTTCGAATGCGGCTCAACCAATCAGAATCAAGGACCGGAACTATCCATTTTATAATAATAATTTTTCCGCATATTTATATGTTTTTTGTGCAAAACAACTTTATTAACATTATAAGTAAACCTCAAGAAACAGATTTTTAAAAATCCATGTCATGACCACTTTAAATACTACTCTTATTTATATAAAATAATATTTATTGAATAATAATATTTAATAAACAACAACAGCCATCATAAAAGTTGCTAGGCAATTCAGTCAAAAGTACAAAGGCAGCACTCTGATATACAGAAATTAAATTTAAATAAAATATAATGTGATGAGATTTTGCCCTCATCCAAAACTTTTTTGCTCTGGAACAAATATCAGTTTAATGAGACCAAAGACTGCCCGTTAGATTTACCCAAAGCAAATTATATCTCATATTTAACCACTATAGAGTCATAAGAGCCAGCGGCAAATTCCGAGGTGTAGAATATCACACTCCTCTCAGCCAGATCAGATTCAAGAACCAGAAAAAACTGTTGTGTGTCTATATATATATATATATAATTACAATTATTTTGTCGCTCAGTTTCCAGTCCACCATTACATTGGTGCTTGCCCTTTAAAATCTTAAGCATATGCACGAGGCTGACTCCAGCTCCTTTTTCGCCAGCTCCTTATTCGCCGAATTATCCGTTCCACCTTAAAAATGTTGGGTGGTTGTTAACCCCTCCCCCTCAGTACTTTCGGCTGTATTTTTTAAAGGAACAGTTGCACAAAAAAAGGCCAGGCTGCGAACAGCAGGTTTCATTGAACAGTAAAAATGTAGTTTTGTAAAAATGTAATGTATGTTTCAATAAATGGTGCACGTGACAAATTCAGGCAGAGTTCTTCTTTTTTATTTAAGCTCCATGCCTTACTCAATATCTTTTTCAATGTAGCCTGTATGCATGGAAAAAGATAATATTGTTTGCAGCTGTTTTGTAATGGTTTTGTCATTTTAGATCATTATTGGAATTTATCCATTATTGTAAATGATTAAAGAGATATATACATTCATTAATTGTCTCACAAAATCTTGTATTACTGCATTTTCTGATGTGCTGTTGATTAAATGACCGACAGAATATGCGCCCTAGGCAACAGCATGTGCCGACAAAGCATACTGGGCGTGTAATAACTTTATGATATCACAAGTTCTCACAAATAGGAGCACGTAGAGGGCAAGATAAATTCATTCTATAATGAAATCCTGCATTAGAACATTTTCTGATGTTTTATAATGGAAATATGACACAGAGAAAATGCCCTCCAAAGCAACTGTATGTGCCGACAAGGCATACTGGGCGTGTCACAACTTAAATATTTTACAAGTTCTCAAAGAATCGAGCACGTAGAGGGAAAGATCAATTCATACTCTAACGGAATCCTGCATTACAACATTTTCTGATGTTTTATAATGGAAATATGACCCAGAGAAAATGCCTTCCAAAGCAACTGTATGTGCCGACGAAGCATACTGGGCGTGTCATAATTTTGTTATTTCAGAAGTTCTCAAAGCAACGAGCACGTAGAGGGCAAGAGTAATTCATTTTGTAAGGGAATCCTGCATTACAACATTTTCTGATGTTTTATAATGGAAATATGACCCAGAGAAAATGCCCTCCAAAGCAACTGTATGTGAGGACAAAGCATACTGGGCGTGTCATAATTTTGTTATTTCAAAAGTTCTCAAAATTTCGAGCACGTAGAGGGCAAGAGTAATTCATTCTTTAAGGAAATCCTGCATTAGAATATTTTCTGATGTTTTATAATGGAAATATGACCCACAGAATATGCCCTTCCAGGCAACTGTATGTGAGGACAAAGCACAGTGGCCGTGTCACAACTTAAATATTTTACAAGTTCTCAAAAAAAATATGCCCTTCCAGGCAACTGTATGTTGTATGTTGTATTGAGAACTTTTTAAATTGTTAAGTTGTGACACGCCCAGTATGCTTTGTCCTCACATACAGTTGCTTTGGAGGGCATTTTCTCTGGGTCATATTTCTATTATACAACATCAGAAAATGTTCTAATGCAGGATTTCGTTAGAGTATGAATTGGTCTTTCCCTCTACGTGCTCGATTCTTTGAGATCCTGTGAAATTGTTAAGTTATGACACGCCCAGTATGCTTTGTCGGCACATAGAGTTGCTTTGCAAGGCATTTTCTCTGGGTCATATTTCCATTATAAAACATCGGAAAATGTTGTAATGCAGGATTTCGTTAGAGTGAATTGATCTTTCCCTCTACGTGCTCGATTTTTTGAGAACTTGTGAAATTGTTAAGTTATGACATGCCCAGTATGCTTTGCCGGCGCATACAGTTGCCTGGAAGGGCATATTTTGTGGGTCATATTTCCATCATAAAACATCAGAAAATGTTGTAATGCAGGATTTCCTTAAAGAATAAATTGATTTTTCCCTCTACGTGCTCGATTTTTTGAGAACTTGTAAAATATTTAAGTTGTGACACGGCAACTATGCTTTGTCCTCACATACAGTTGCTTTGGAGGGCATTTTCTCTGGGTCATATTTGCATTATAAAACATCAGAAAATGTTGTATTGCAGGATTTCGTTAGAGAATGAATTACTCTTGCCCTCTACGTGCTCGTTGTTTTGAGAACTTTTGAAATAACAAAATTATGACACGCCCAGTATGCTTTGTCGGCACATACAGTTGCTTTGGAGGGCATTTTCTTTGGGTCACATTTCCATTATAAAACATCAGAAAATGTTCTAATGCAAATATGACCCAGAGAAAATGCCTTCCAAAGCAACTGTATGTGAGGACAAAGCATAGTGACCGTGTCACAACTTAAACATTTTACAAGTTCTCAAAAAATCGAGCACGCAGAGGGAAAGATCAATTCATTCTTTAAGGAAATCCTGCGTTACAACATTTTCTGATGTTTTCTGATGGAAATATGACCCACAAAATATGCCCTTCCAGGCAACTGTATGTGCCGGCAAAGCATACTGGGCGTGTCATAACTTAAAGGGGTCATATGATGCGATTTCAAGTTTTCCTTTCTCTTTGGAGTGTTACAAGCTGATTGTACATAGATAAGATCCCTAAAGTTGCAAAGAATAAAGTCTCAAAACCAAAGAGATATTCTTTATCAAAGTTAAGACTCTGCCACGCCCCCCTAAAACGGCTAATAAACCCACGGAGGTGAAAAAAACAGCGTTTCAGGCGGTCGCACACCGGACGAGAAGCACAGCGTCGTTTGGGCTTCCGAAAGCGGATGATATCAGGAAACAGTGGTTGCAATTTACTTTTTAACTCTG
The DNA here is from genome assembly GCF_001515625.1 of Sinocyclocheilus rhinocerous. Classification (NCBI taxonomy): domain Eukaryota; kingdom Metazoa; phylum Chordata; class Actinopteri; order Cypriniformes; family Cyprinidae; genus Sinocyclocheilus; species Sinocyclocheilus rhinocerous. The sequence goes on from NW_015637156.1 coordinate 2,148,775, forward strand.
TTCCTGAGCATTATAACCCCAATTTGCTATTGTGTGTCATATTTCTATTATAAAACATCAGAAAATGTTCTAATGCAGGATTTCGTTAGAGTATGAATTGGTCTTTCCCTCTACGTGCTCGATTCTTTGAGAACCTGTGAAATTGTTAAGTTATGGCACGCCCAGTATGCTTTGTCGGCACATACAGTTGCTTTGGAAGGCATTTTCTCTGGGTCATATTTCTATTATAAAACATCGGGAAATGTTCTAATGCAGGATTTCGTTAAAGAATGAATTACTCTTGCCCTCTACGTGCTCGCTTTTTTGAGAACTTGTGAAATAACAAAATTATGACACGCCCAGTATGCTTTGTCGGCACATACAGTTGCTTTGGAAGGCATTTTCTCTGTGTCATATTTCCATTATAAAACATCAGAAAATGTTCTAATGGAGGATTTCGTTAGAGAATGAATTTATCTTGCCCTCTAAGTGCTCCTTTTTGTGAGAACTTGTGATATCATAAAGTTATTACACGCCCAGTATGCTTTGTCGGCACATGCTGTTGCCTAGGGCGCATGTTCTGTGGGTCATTTAATCAACAGCACATCAGAAAATGCAGCAATACAAGATTTCGTGAGACAATTAATTAATGTATATATCTCTTTAATCTTTTACAGTAATAGATAAATTCCAATAAAGATCTAAAATGACAAAACCATTACAAAACAGCTGCAAACAATATTATCTTTTTCCATGCATACATGCTACATTGAAAAAGACATTTGAGTAAGGCATGGAGCTTAAAGGGGTCATATGATGCTTTTTTAAAGATCATTATTTTGTGTATTTGGTGTAACAGAATATGTTGACATGCTTTAATGTTCAAAAAACACATTATTTTTCAAATACTGTACATTATTGTAGGTCCTCTATATAGGCATATATGCCCCGCCTCTATCGAACGCTTCGTTTTCTACAAAGTCCCTCCTTCCGACAAGCACAGTCTGCTCTGATTGGCCAGCTGAACCAGTGCAAGAATATCTCTTTGGTTTTGAGACTTTAGTCTTTGGAACTTCAGGGATCTTATCTATTCACAATCAGCTTGTAACACTCCAAAGAGAAAGGAAAACTTGAAATCGCATCATATGACCCCTTTAAATAAAAAAGAAGAACTCTGCCTGAATTTGTCTCGTGCACCATTTATTGAATAAATAAATGGTGAATACATTACATTTTTACAAAACTATATTTTTACTGTTCAATGAAACCTGCTGTTCGCAGCCTGCCCTTTTTTGTGCAACTGTTCCTTTAAAAAATACAGACGAAAGTACTGAGGGGGAGGGGTTAACAACCACCCAACATTTTTAAGGTGGAACGGATAGTTCGGCGAATAAGGAGCTGGCGAAAAAGGAGCTGGAGTCAGCCTCATAGCATATGCCCTAAATCACATGACTTGTCATGACATGTCATCAAAGCAAATATCAGTCCTATAATTTTTCTCTTCCTCATTTTCTGAAGACTAATTTAATAGTGTAAAATGTAACATGTCCACCCTGTCAATTTATATACTTGAAACATCTATTATATATCTATTAAAATTATTCTTAAATCTTCTGCTAATTAAACAAACAAACAAACAAACAAACAAACCTGCTCATTCCAAAATCCACCAAACTATAAGAATGACCTAGAAATCACTTTCAGAAACACTTTCACAGAACTTATTTTGTCAAAAAAGTCTAATGGTGAAGTTCCTTGACTTCCTGTATATTCCCTCAAGAGAAAAGAGTTACATATAACTGAATGTTAATCCATTACATTTCTGTTGGCACATCTATTTTACAATGCTCTCCTACCTTAAAACACATTTCTTTAAAAAATATATTTTAAATACAAATAATATTCAGGTGATAAAGACAGTAGTTTTGTACGACCTACCTGTTCATCGAGTGAATTGTAATGAGAGAGTGTGATTATAGGAAACCCCGCCTTACTGTCTTACTGTCACAGTTCTTTTGAATAGCCTACTGAAAAATGAGGTTTCGTCTACATACATATGCATTTAGGCCCAGAATTAACATTACATTAATGAAAAATTCACTCTTACAAACATAATGTTTTCCAGCAAATGTGGGCAGTGACTGAATCATTGTCTACCACCAATAAGACATATTTTCCCAGATAATTCTTGAGTACACACAAGAAAAGAAAAGATGATCAGTTGTCTCTGTTTTATTGTACAATTTCATTGCCTAGAAGTGTACTGCATAATCAATCATGCATTTTATATCACATCCTGACTTGTTGTCGGGATTCATGACAAAACTGATGAGTCAAGACTTGCAAGGTATATACTCAAAACGGGATTTCTCAAAAGTATGCTTGAATATCATGTAATGCTTAAGTTTCCTTTTCTTGAGAAATGAAACTTAAGGATCTCCTTCTTTGAGCAAAAGAATGAGAACACGCCCTACTGTAGAAACTATGGAAGCCCTAACAGACTATGTATTTTTTTCTCTATGATAAAAGCTGTAAGCACAGTACATCTGACATTAAAAGAGCAACTGATAACCACAGTTTACACAGACTTAAGTGTATGCAGCCTTTAGACTCTTCTTTAATGATCGCACAGTATTTTGTATGTAGAGCGAGGCCCGGCGTCGGCGCCGTGGGGGGGGGGGGGGGGGGGGGTGGGGGGGGGGGGGGGGGGGGGGGGGGGGGGGGGGGGGGGGGGGGGGGGGGGGGGGGGGG
>NW_015637156.1:2151580-2152424 GCF_001515625.1 Sinocyclocheilus rhinocerous
GCAACTCATTTGCAAACTAATGAGTTTTTGAGGGATCTGGCGTTGTGAACTTTGTTGTTGTGTCAAGTAATCAGTTCAGTGATCAAAGGATCTCCATTGCAGTTATTTATGACATGCCCCTGCGAGTGTCAAACATTTAGTGAAAAGTTCAGTAACTGGTCAAAGAATATGAACCCCCTTTTTAACCTCAAACATCTGGTTAGGTTAAGAAGAAAACAGGGGGGTGTTAATAATAATGTATATCTGGTGGATGTGATTTCACAGAGGTTCCGGATACACTTAGATAGATAGAGAAAAGACAATAACAACAAAGTGAAATAAATAGGGAGATTTATGTTTTAAACAAACATACACGCAAAACACAAACACAGACATATATACACAAAAAACAATCAAACACGTAGACAAACATAAACACAAACACTCAACACAAACATACACACACACACACACACAAGCATTTATGAGTTAATGCAAAAAAGAGAATAGATCTCTTTGATTTTCCAACGTGAGACTTACATCGGATCTAGTTCAAACGATCATTTGAGCGTATGTTTACAAGGTGTGAGAGCGATAAACAGATATCCGAACTTTGATTTTTCGATGGTTAAAAACCCCTGTGAGTTCAAACATGTGTAGATAAGGGATATATCTAACACCCTCAAGATGAAAGTCTATGGCTACGCCCCAGGCTACGTAATAAAGACCAGACAGGCTCTGAGGTAGATCGCGCCGCTAATATCACACCAATTAACTTGTAAAAGAAAAAAAGAAAAAGAAAAAATGGTGTTAGGATACCCCCTACTGGTTGTTATCGGATTTTACGGTGAGTTCTAAGGAGCCG
>NW_015637156.1:2153151-2153784 GCF_001515625.1 Sinocyclocheilus rhinocerous
GTAAGTGGGTTTTTCATCTGTGTTATTTAAATATATTTTAACGTGAATATTTGTTTAACACCCTGTGTTTATAATCTCTAGGTACTTTTGAGAATCTGGATTTCGACGAAGGTTTGGAACAGATCCTTAACGAGCTATGTAAGTATTTTCTCTTTTTCTATTAACTACTCAATATCTAATAATAGCAATAATAATAATAATCGTTATCATTTTATCCAGTTGACGAGGCCCAACTAGTTACCTGTGATGATGACTGCGATGTTAATAACGGTAGGTTGCATATACAGACTTTCGTTTTTCTCAACGTGTTAAAAGTTTAAGTTTCTCATAAAGTGTTTACAAAATTTTGACAGGTAAACACGTTGGTTCTGACAGCCACGTGGTAATATTACCTACAGAGGCGGCGCTGCAAGAGGTTGTAGTTAGTTCGGAATCACGTCACGAGACAAACAACGTCACACGAACCACCCCCGAGCGCGTTACGTCTTCAGAGGAAGGGTCTCACACGCTCACCGCCAGCACGAGCGATCACACCCCAGCCGCATACAGCTCCACAACGCCGCAATTGAGGCCTCAGCATACAGGCGATCAGGGCGTGAAACGCTTGAGGTTACAGGAGCAGGATACGGATGA
>NW_015637157.1:0-194 GCF_001515625.1 Sinocyclocheilus rhinocerous
TTCCTGGGCATCTCAATATGGGAGCAGACATCCTGTCGAGGCTGGGGCCGAGGCACGGGGAATGGAGACTTCACCCTGAGGTGGTGAAGCAGATATAGAGAGTTTTTGGCCAGGCTCAGGTTGGACTTGTTTGCGACTCGAGAGACATCGCACTGTCCCCTCTGGTTCTCTCTGACTCCTCCACCTCCTCTCGG
>NW_015637157.1:396-520 GCF_001515625.1 Sinocyclocheilus rhinocerous
CCCTTCTCGACGGCTCTCCATGGGAGATTTCCGTCAGGAGGGATCTCCTCTCACAGGTGGAGGGTACTATCTTCACCCCCGCCCGGAACTGTGGAAGCGTGGGTGTGGCCCCTGGGGGGTGGCA
>NW_015637158.1:0-519 GCF_001515625.1 Sinocyclocheilus rhinocerous
CTAGCAGTTTTTAATGCTTTTCTGTAGGATAGGTTACTTTCCTGCTAAGCAATATGAAATACCCCTAGTTTTGTTTTCCTCCAGCTGCGCTCCATTTTCCGGGCTGCTCTATTTAGGGTGTGAGTGTGCTCATTATACCACGGTGTCAGACTGTTTTCCTTAGTCTTCCTTAAGCGTTATACTGTCCTCTGCATGCGTGTGTGTCGAGCATGCATATACAGATAGCCAAACATTGCAAGGAGATGACTGATCAGCTTCAATGACCACTCAGATGATTGAATAAATTTTCTCTTTACTTTTGCTTGAGTGCAATCATGTAGTTCAATCTCCGTTACATTCTTTTGTGAAACTGCAAAATAAATACAATAAATGCTTACTTAAATAAAAACAAATCAAATACAATAACTCGTTATACAACGTTCACATTTACATTGGTAAACTGCAGTAATGATATTTATGGCTTGGCTGCTTAATTTTAAACACCATCAACATCAATTCCATGTGACAGTATTAAATCTA
>NW_015637159.1:0-17023 GCF_001515625.1 Sinocyclocheilus rhinocerous
TTTGTTTTGATCAGGGGTCCAGCTGCCTGCACCACTGATGCTGTGATTAATGGCATGTGGGTCTCAGCATGGATGGCTTTGTTATGAAATGAGAATTGGTTGTTAGTAAAACCTGCTATATATTAAAGTATATTTCTTGTGGATTTTATTTGAGATAAACATACAACTAATACGTAGAAGATAGAGTAAAAAGAGAGAGAAAATATGTTTTTCACTGAATATAGATCTAGTTAGTAGCTTAGAAATGTTCAGAATTCTTCCGAAATTATTTTTATCCAAAATATAGGGTTTTTATATGAAGCATGGGCACCACCCACTTTTCCAGGCTTGAACAGAAATATAAAATTATGTTTTGATAGTCAAGTCTTGTACTATATTCACTAGCCCTGCCATCTGTTATTTCATAGAGAGGCTCATGTGTAGTTTCATTTTTACAACAACCATATAATCACATTTTAACCTAATTAATTTTACTTGACATAGTCCACACCATTTACAAATTTGAAAATGGTGCACTAAAAGTCTGCCTAGCTATAAGTTGTCCAATGAGCAAAAGACATTTACCTCTATTTTGGACTCCAGTCAGAACATCTCTGAGGTTGACCCTCATATTGATGATTTTGAAAGCGATGCTAATGTGCAGGGATTATGCATGGCTCATAAAGAGATAGAAATGCATCAGAGTGAGCTTAAATGTGGAGCTCAACTAAACTCTCATTTGCTCAAAGCCCTGTTTTGCCTGTTTTGAAAGTAAAGAATGAAATACAGCTTTTATATAGCTTTTTGTATAGAATACAGTATGTAAAATATGTAAAATATTACATTTAGGAAAGCATAAGTCGTAATAATGACGTTTATTTTTGACAGAAGAGAAGGTTTGTTCATTTAATAGTGAAAGTCATTCTAACTATGCAAATCTGATTGATTTAAATATCACAGTAACTGTTTTGTCCAGTATAGTCTTACTATATAATATTACATGGCATGTAAATATTTACTTTTCAACATTTATTATTATTTATATATTTCCTTACTTTGCATTTTCTTTACCCACATATATTTAAGAAGAAATATGTGTAGTTATAGTCAATGAAAGCAAGCCCGAATCCAATATGATATTATATGAAATGTGTAATGTCATCAAAAACACTCACAAAAATATGTTGTTAAATATTAAGGATGAAGGATGTTGTTGTTGTTGTTGAAAGATCCAAGGTCTTTGCACATTTGTGTAAATAAGTTAAATTGAATCTGTTCTCCTGTAACATTTAAACCTCTCATGGCCATCTCTCAGATATGATCTGTTTTTCCTAGATATTTGCGATTTTTTGGAGCACTTTCCAGCCTGTTGCGTTGCTGGAGCAGAACCCTGTGGTTGCACGTACTGTTCCATAAATGGTTTCCATGTTCTCATGCGGCTCCAGTAGTGAATGTTATTGCTGAAAGTTGGCGTTTGAGTGAAGTTCAGTGGCCAGATGCCAGATCTGGAGTTCATATATTATGAACGGCTCCAGACTTGGCTCAGGCCCAACCCTGGCAACATTCAGCTTGTTTGACACGCAGTATGTATCAACACTCGTAAAGAGGGTGCAGCCAGAGAGTGTCGTAATGTCAGAGATGATGTGAGTAGGTCGGTCAAACTCCTCTTCAAAAAATTTGCATATTGTAGAATTACTCTACTCTGTGATTTCACTTGGCAGACCAAGATCTATAAAAGAGTTTAGAGCCATAGCCAAAGGTTTAGGACAGCTGTTTTTGTTAGCATAATGTGAAATAAAACACAGCAAAAATATGCTGCTTTCACTTTAAAAATAAAATAATAATATTAAATGAAATAAGAAATAGTAATTATATTCATCAGTTTAAAACAGTTAATGTATATATCTTTTTTTAATTAAATCATTCAGCGTTAAAATTCCTGTCTGTACAAACTTTAATAGCATTTTGAATTTATTTTTCAGCATGTTCAAATGTTTTGGTGTTTGCGAGCTTTTAACTGTGAAAGCCTTTATGACTACAGATAAACTCAAGGGCTGATATGACAAATTGACCATACAAATAACATCTTTAAGGTCACAGTTTCATTCTTGAATTGAAATGTTATGACTTTTTGTTATTTTGTTTATTGTGTTTATTGGACACAAGTACTGCACTACTGCCATGGAGCCTAGGAAATAACCACAAAATTGGGCTTTTCTTCAAAGTCTTATCTGGGCTTTGTCACTGATTCCAATCATAATACCAGAAAGTTTTTTTTCTTTCACCATCAAAAAGCAAGCCATTTTAATGATATTTTAATGTTTAGCAGTAATACTGATTCAATACGTTCTGATTCTACTCACAATCTCTTGATTTGATTCTGAAATGACTGAATATCAGTTCATTTGTAAATATTTCATTACAATATTGCAGTATATTTTAAAGCAGATCAGATTTATTAAATGTTTAAAACTGTGATGATGGAAATATGTTTTTGTTTATCTAAAATGAAAAGGTAAAACAGGTATAACAATATACTCTACAATATTCTGTCTATAAAAATGATCAGATATTATTCAATTAAGCTGTTGTCGGTTACGGCCAATAAGTGAACTGATCTCAGCATCTGCAGACTGTTCTTAACCTGCAACAACCTTCTTTGTTCATCTGTTTCAGTCTCAATCTCCTCGTGTCCTTCTTGTCCTTGTTACTTGAAAGCTAATTAACCACCTGTGGGTTTTAAAGATACCAGGCTTTGACTGTTGAGATGAGTTCATTTTTCTTATTGTATGATTTGTGTACAGTATCGTTCATAAGTTTGGGGTCAGCAAGATTTATTTATTTATTATATTTTTTCTTTTTTCTTTTTTTAAATAATACTTTTATCCAGCAAGGACACTTTAAATTGATCAAAAATTACAGTAAAGACTTTTACATTGTTAAGTAAATGTTGTTGTTGTTGTTTTCAATGTTTTTCTGGTGTTTAACAGTTTGCATGAAAATATTGAGCAGCACAACCGCTTAATCTAGATTCCAGCATCAACAAACAAAATAAATCAGACTCCCTTGCATTTATTTATTTATGAAATAATAAGAAACTTTTGTTTACTGTAGGTATCTTAGGTTTTCGACCATATGCCTTGTGTCTCCCTATTTAGTGGTTGTGTCAGCCAACCTGATGCCAGAATGCACTTATTCAGCGTTTTTTGGCCTATTTTTTTTTTTTAACACAAATGTGTATAGAGACAAAGGATTTTCAAACAGATAAATGTCTTAACCTCTGAATGAAAGATCATTTGTTCATGGTCATCAGAGACCATGCAACAACAACCTTATTCCAACCTCTCCAGTTTCTTAACAAGAGCTGTCAGCACAATTTAAAAAAAAAAATATTTCTTTGATGTCCCTAGAAATTTCAGTTTATTAAAGACAGACTTTCTCTTGAATTGATCCAGTGTGAAAGCCTATGATGATCAGTTTTTCAGTTGTTTTGTATAAAAGATACAAGTGCTCCCACATACTTGGGTGTGATAATAAATAATTATTTCAGAATGAAAATTCTTTTAAGATTTTACTGTTGTTTACAAAGGTTCTACTTGACCAAGGAAGTAATACTGGTTCAACTACTTAAAGGGATAGTTCACCCAAAAATTAAATGTACCCACCCTCATGTTGTTTCAAACCTGTATTTCTTAGATATTATGAAGAATGTTGGTAACCAAACAGTTTTGGTGCCCATTAGCTGGTGCCGATTGAATGGACAAAAAACACTTAGACATTTTCAAAATGTGTTAATTTACGTTTCAAAGAAGAAAGTAAGCCATGCAAGTTTGGACTGACACGAGAGTGAAGAAGCCTGTTGTGAAGACACCAGAATCCTAAGTTGGGGTACAACATATGCTGGTCATTTCAACAGCATATAAAGTTATGATGACAGACAGGGTCAGCACACCTGGACAAAAGTTTGCTGGAGTTCCTGTAGAGAATGTTATTCCAAAACAGATGGAAGTGTGTCATGACCGTTTGTATTAAATGAGACATCTGGTCCTCATCTGAAGTGCTTTGCTCTCTTTAGAGTTCTTTGGAGTTCTGAATGTGTCTGTGTCGGGGTACCTGTATGTGTGCAGTTTAGTGTTGTAGTTTATGTCCTTACTAACTCTCTCATATGTCTTTTTTCATTCCTGTAGTACTCTTACCCAGTGTGGGAAGACTTCATTGCAAAGGCCACAAAACTACACTCCCAGCTAAGGTAATTTAACACTTCAGAAGTCTTTTATTAGTTATTTCTTTCATCATTTCGGAGATATTGATACTTGCCTTAGGCCTTGTTCCAAATGTCACCCTCAACCCATGCAGTCTACCTGTGCAGTCTACATTTTGCTGCATAGGCTGTTGGGTAATAGTCTGCATCAGTATGGGATCGACAAAAGGCTGGATGAGCACCCTTCTGAATCCTAAAATAACAAATGAGACACCCTCGGGTCTCATGGATTTCACTGCGTCAAATTCACTTCAAGTTCATGTCAAGCGCTTCATTCGGGACAGGACCTTAATCTGCATTCTCAAGATGTGAATCAGATTGATTTTCAGCAGTCCTGTCACTGTTTCTAATCAGCACTGGCGCTGATAACTATAAATGTTTTGCTGTTTACTCCCTCACAGAACCACAGTGTTGGCGGCTGCAGCGGTTCTTGATGCTTTTCAGAAGGTGGCAGACATGGCAACCAATACGAGAGGTACATTTAAAATGTTGAGATCGCATGATCAACAGTTTTTGGGTTGCAGAAGGTTGTTGACTCTTGGGTGACTATAATAAAAATTTGCATACTCAAATTGCACAATTTCATCCCTGTATACGCCTTTGGAAGGAAGTTGGAAGTGGGGCTGCGTGATTTGGAGAAGAAAATGTGATTTTTCTGCTAAATTGCAATTTTGACTTAAAATGGGATAAAAAAAAACTAATAATAATTACTGCCACTGCTACTACTACTACTAAAAAATAAAAACATTTAAATGTTAAATACAAAATGAGTATTTAAGAAAAATAATGTAATAATAATTTCAGCTGTAAAATTATAATACAAATATTAATTCAAAATGACAAATATAAAATGACAAATATAATAGAAAAATTATATTTATCTTAGCTTCTCTTTTGATAAGTGCTTCTTATTACAAGTGTAGGAATATGGTTGGCACATGTTGCATTTCTATGTTAAAACCACCTGAACTCGAGATGGAGTTTGTGTGGAGCAGCATTTACTGCAAATCAAGATGCTCTGAGTTGTTCACGTGTAAACACAGTGTCGCACTTTAGTCTGAAACACGAAGCACATATATTTATTTAATTAATTCACAGCCTTTGTGACTTTTTGGATTAATCATGCAGCTCTAGTTTACTTTCTTATGATTACATCAGAAAGGTCACTTTGAGTTTGGTCTGATAACTAGGAAATGGCTTGAGAGTCATATTTCATCATAGTTTAATTCTGCTTCTAGCTGGCTGCTATTGAATCTCTGAAACCGAATCCTTCCTGTGCCATTAAAATCCTCTAGTTACTGCCTGCAGGGACCAGACAAGGCCAAACAAATCTAGTCTTCATCAACACGGTTAAAGGATGTGGGTCAGGCATAGCTTTCGGCCTAGAGCTGAATTACTCATTTGTATCTGTCTTGTAAATTGCACCATATGTACACAAGCACTGAATGCACTGGATATTTACATCCCGTGTAGTGTACGTGGGTTTGTGTGTATTAGCGCCAACCAGCTACAGTAGACAAAGGGACCGGTTGCTATTGGCTACCAAAATCTAAAAGGTTACAGCACTTGTACAGGAACTACAGTACCTAGAGACCAGACAGACATAAAAATCTTTGGTTTTAAATATCTACTTAGTGTGGGAGAGAAATTATGATGGAATAGTTTATTTTACACATCAGTTAATGAACTATAATACTGGTCTGTGCTGGTTAGACAGGCTTAATCAGGGCAATGATCCTGTCCAATATCTATTTTTTAGATAAATATAATTTTTTTTCAATATATACATAAATTGTTTTTTTGTTAAACAAAAAAGTTATGCCATATATATATTATAAAAATACATTTTGTATTACATTACATTTACAAAAATACATTTAAAAAAAATACAATAATGTATTTTCTTACCATTTTAAAGTTCAAATTGGGCATTTGAAGGTTTTAACTATTTTCTAAAATGTATGTTTCCTTAAGCCACAAATATATATATTTTTTTTTTTTATTTTGGCCCTGAATAACATTAAAGAATAGTGTAGGTGGCATAACTTTTTTATCCTGCATAACTTTTAGCAAGTAATGCATTTCAATATTGCTCTACTCCATAAAAAAGTAACTAATTGTGTTACTTAGTTGCTTTTTATGGTAAGTAATGCATTATGTTACTTTTGCATTACTTTTTGTCACCTGGGCTGAGCTGGGTTTGCTTATTTGTTTTTTAATAACAAAAAACCCAAAGTTATATTATTGGCAACTGTAAAAGCCCTTTCACACCGAAAGTGAAATTAATAAGCCTCAGGATGAAGGAAGTGCCTCTGCCTCTGCACCTCACTCCCACTTTCTCTCAACACGGGGACAAGAGAGCTGTCCGTGAATAAATGGGAAAACAAAGCAATTTGAGTTACTTATTAAAAAAAGTCATTCAGATATTTCATGGTAAATTTAAAAGTAATGCATTACTTTACTAGTTACTTAGGGAAAGTAATCTGATTAGGGAACTTGCGTTACTTGTAATGCGTTACCCCCAACATTGATATAAGCACACTTGCAGTGATAAGAAATTTAGAGACAGAAACAATATAGAGTCTATAGAGACAGACTATATCACGTTTAGTTTTGTATCAGTCTAGTAAAGGCTAATGCAAAGTCTTTACCCAAAAACACAGCCACCCATCCACCTTCACCCTTCTGCCCAGTTCAGAATCATTACCAGATGCCAGTGAACCAGATTGATTCCATTTGTCCTGCGGGGTGTGCTTTGTTCTGCTCAGGACTCCAAACATACAGCATTGCCATAAATTAGTTCAGTGAACTGTCAATACTTTTAGTGGATAGCTGTCACTGGAGCATTTTCACCTCTGACCCTGTCTGGCTGTTTTTTATCACTTTGCGTTGATATAAAAGTTGCAAGTAGTTACGCTATACAGTACACTATAGTGTATCAAAGGAACTTTGGGTAATGTCCTATTTTTAATAAAAGAATTCATTACCAGATTCTTACTTACTTACTTATATATTTATTTTTTTGTGATGCCCTTGTTTTTTTTTTCTCCTCCAGTAGCGCCACACTGAAATGATATCCACTCTACACCAATGAGAGGGCAGTATATAATCCCTGGTATTAAGTGTCAGCAACAGTAGGCATGCGTTCTCTTTGAATTAGGGACAGGCTGGGGGCACTGGCACAGCTGGATATCTCACTAAAACAGTGACATCAGACGGATTCTCATCTCACCAGCTTCCAGTGACACACATTCTTCCCCCCCATCACCCCAGTTAGCAGGCCCGTAATCGCACACACTTGGGACAGTCACATTAACTAACAAGCACAGCCTTTCAGTGGCCTGAATGTTTAAAGTGTTTGAATGGAAGTTTTACTTTGTTTATGTAGGTATCTTAAAAAAACAATGAACAACAATTGGTTCATGTTCATAAAAAAATATAATATAATATAATATATGATATAATGTAATATAATATAATATAATATACTACAGCATTTTACAAATCTAATTATTATTGTTCTATTCTAGATTAATGCTAATTATATTATATTACATTATATTATATAAACGTTATAATGTAATAATAATAATAAATTAAATCATAATATAATTAAAAATACAAACATACTATTGTTCATTGTTAATTCATGTTTATTCATAATACATTAGTATTAATGTTAATTTATACATCTTTAAATGACAGTATATGCATCACTATATGTAGAAATGCTGTGATTGAACATTAGGAACATTAACAAATTTACAACCTTGTTGCAACCTTCATGATTGCCTGGATGTCTCAGTTTTGAGCAGTATTACTCTCTCTCTCATACCTTTCTCTTCTATTATGACTCCCGCCTTTGATAGCAAAGGAGTCCAGCAGTCTGGCTTGTTTATGATCTTTATAGTCATGGCGTCATGGTCAGCGTTTTTTATAGAGCAGATGTGGGCAGTCTATTAGTGCATGTGTTAGACAGGCGTGGAAGTGTTTGATGTCTGTGTTTGACTTGCATTTGGATGTCTGGCCTCCAAAAATAACAGCATTTGCTTACATTCACTTCCAGTGATGAATGCTAGAGGAGGGATGTTTACTGGAACACAAGTCAAATGTAATGATACATGCTTTTGTTCATCTAGATCTTTATTAACACATCTAAGTCAATGTGTTTATATGATGTCAGTGCTTGCACTATGCATTGCACCAACCCATAGTGATTTAGTTGTGTAAGTGTATAGTTAGTCCCGCAGGTAATTTCTTATGTTGTGAGAGATGCACCATGGGAGATGGTCACAAACCTCTCTGTCATGGGATCGGAGTGAGGTGTGTTTTAATGATGGCTCTTGGGTCTGTATGTATTTGTGTTTTCCATCTATGCTGATGACAGGCTCTTCTCAGTGTATGTATACTGTATGAGTGTGTATGTCTATACATGGAAGGAGCTTGGAAGTGATTTCGTAATGTGTAATCCTCTTTACCTTGTTCTGACACACAGACTGAGTTTGTGCATGTTAGTGCGAGTGTGTGTCAGTGGGACGCAGTGGGCTGCTAATCTTCCCTGCAGCTCTGGACTGGCAGATGGCATGTATCCGTGCCAGCCATCTGGAGTGTGGGGCATGGGCAAGAATTTGCCTTACTTGGCACCGGAGATTAAACCGTCAGATTCACACTTGCTACATTTCACCCATTTCTATTAACTTACCTTTTTATCAGGTCTGTGGGTCACCAAACAGCTCCCAACTGATTTATTAAGCACTTAGGGAGGTTATATGTGGCCTTAAATTAGACTTGATGTGTTTACATTGTATATTGGTGTAATATAGATTTATCCTATTACTATAACATATATAATAAAATAATGCTGTATACATATTAACAGGTAGCATAAAGATGGATTCTGAACCTCAGATTACCATAATTCAGTAACAAAATGTACTTTGGATTTTGGACATAGTCACGTGGAATTGCCATGTTTTTTTGAACATGTACCATGGCAACACCAGGTTTTTTGGATATTTATCAATGGCTTACCATGAATTTTTGTTTTTGGACATGTAACATGCCAGTACCATGGTTTTGTCAACATGGTGTCATGGTATTATCTGAGACATCTGAGATGGTAATACCATGGTTTTATTGACATGATGATTCAGTACCATGGTATCGACCATGACAATGTTATTTTATGATGATATTATTTATCCATGATGGCATTATTTTCAATACTGCAAAGTATTTATCAATGGGTTACCATTGTTTTTTTGTTTTTATATATGTATTGTGCCAATATGGTTTTGTTAACGTGGTGCTGTGGTACAGCTATGGTTTTTGGGCATCTGAGATGATAATACTATGGTTTTATTGACATGTATCATGGTCCATGAAAATGGTAATGATTCAGTATACCATCAATGACGGTATTATTTTTCAATACTGCTATGAGGGGAAGCTTTAAAATTAGACAAAATGAAGAACCAACAGTTTTTAAAGGGGTCATATGATGCTGCTAAAAAGAACATTATTTTGTGTATTTGGTGTTAACTTCTGCTTTTCATTATTTGTCTTTAGTAAAATCAAGCACACATTTTATATCCTTGAGTGCCTCTTATAACAGTCTTTACCACAAATATTATTCACAATGGAGAGGAAACCTGGAGTGCATTTAGAATCTTCCAGAATCAACACATTTAGCGTGGAATCAGTTACGTTCAGTTGTTGAAGCCAAGCACAGACGCTTGAAAACAATATAAAGTATTAAAAGAACAGAACACTATGTTCTACATCCTAATGAAAAGAGAACTGACACTGAAAAAAAGGGGGGAAAAACATTTTTAAAAATCCTGAAAAAATGTTTCATTAAGAAATGTTTCTTGAGCACCAAATCAGCATATTAGAATGATTTCATTACCATTAAATAGGTTCAAAATCCAAATGTGTCCCAGTACCCCCCAGAAATACTTCAGGATCACATAAGTCGGATTGGGAATCACTGATGTAAAGGAAAAGAAGATGACGAATAGCAGTCAGGGGAAAGTAACTGATGTTATCTTGAACTCACGCCTGACTGAACTACTGTCACCCTTAATAGAGAGACAGATGGACAGAGAGAAAGGGAGAGAGACAGACAGAGAGGAGGGGTCCATATTATGTCTGTTTTAGTCAAATGTGTGAGTGTGTTTTTGCTGAAGCTAGAATGTGAAGCACATCTGGTGAGGAGGACTGCGGAGTATTTTTAGCAGCAGTGCTCTGTCCCCCAGACTGGAAGTCTTAGAGGCTGTAAACACACATGCACACACTCACACTAAGCCATACACACGTGGGCATCCTTAATGTCCCCTCCTCATGCCAGAGAGAGTCCTGGGAAGACTAGAGTAATTGAGAACAGATAGAGTTAAGGCAGTGGGCCAAACTCAGCTTTGCTGTCACTGGTCTTCCTGTCTCTGTCTCTGTCTGTCGTTTCACGTAACTCGTGCTAAACTGAACATGTGAGAGCATTTTTTTTTACATTGAGTCCTTCTTTGAGTGTTTATTAGTCTGCTGGTTTATTAGATCATTATGTAGGCTAACCCTCAACTTTCTTCAGGCAGGCTTTCTTCAGAAAAAACGTGAGTTTGCAGCTATAAACGTGAGAAGAGGGAAAGAGCTGTGCATGTGTTTGTTTTTACTCATGTGCATTTATGTTTGAGGTTACCGTTGGGTTGCGTGGAAGTGTTTACATGAGGAATTGTGTATGTCAGCACTTCATGTTCTCTGTGATCCCACACTATAGTGGCCCCAAAGAGATATTTCTTAAATGTAAAGTGAATCCTCACTGGTAACCCACTTTTCTAATGGTGCATTTCCAAGTGAAACTAGATATTCAGTGAGAAAAAATGTAGGGCAAGACTTCATTTTATCCATCAAGACTTGATTGGAGAGTCCCCATTTGATACCAGAATGGAGCCGGACCAAATGTGAGTTTACTAAAACAATGCCTACACTGGAAAAAAAGTGAAACAAACATGTTGTTTATTCAAAGTGTATTTTTATATTGGTCTAATCGAAAATCATGGTTTCTGGTTTAAACCTGTTTTGTTCCATTTGTCTAAAAGCAAATAACAGTCCCAACAGAAAAACAATTTAAATAAACAATGTTGTTTAAATAGTATTTTCGTTTGACCCTAGAGTGTTGATGTGCAGAACACTTTCTGGCTAGCTTTACTGACTGCAGAAATTATTGTAGGTTTTATTCATTTTTGGTGTTTTTTTAGTGCATAACAGAAAATATGATACATATTTAAATTAAAAAGACATCACAATAAACATTAATGTCTTTCAAACTTTATTTATAGTAAGTAAACCAAATTAAACGTTGACTAACAAATGTTTTAGTGTTATTTTATAGCTAATTTAGTTTATGGTGAAATTAAGTTGTAAAAAGTAAGAAAGAAATATTATACTGACTTACATTAAATAATATTTTGGCTTATGTATAGTATAGTATGGTCTTTATAATAAATAATATTTTTACTTTGTATGCATGTTTTTGTCTTTGAGAAAATGTTATTAATATTAAAATATGAAAATAGGATTAATATTAAATTAAAATTTAAGGTTTAAACCAAACCATAAATATAATTTGAGAAAAAACTAATATATTTGGCTGTAACAAATTTAGTATTTTTTAAGTTGGTCCAAAGTATCACTTTTTTTTTCAGTGTAAATAGCTAACATTATAGTGCAGCCTAAGTGACATTAGTGGAAAATGAAAGTCTTTTCAGTGGAAAATCAAACTGTTGCTGTGCCAGCCATTCACAGACTCTGTTTAGAGTGGCTGCCAACTACTTCTGCACCTGCACACATTTCCATTCAGAGAGAGAAAGGGTACACGTGAGAGTCGGAGACCCATGGAAACTACTTCTCAGTTCAGATGGATGTGAAGGCTGTTAATTTATCAAATATTTTGACTGAAATAATGTTAAGGTCACGTTCAGTTTCTATGTCAAGGTGGCTAGAACAAAATATTTTTTGTGAAGACAACAAATAATTTTTCTCATCTCCCACCACTTGTAATCACAAAACAATTATTTTAAAAGTGAACATGGATTCAAATTTGATCTTAATGCATATTCTTGGTGTTATTGTCAACAATTAATCCATGCATGTTATAGTTATGCAATAAGACCTAAAATAAAATTAAACGATTTTCATTCTCAGATGAGGTCTCCAAGATCAAAGTCAAAGTGAAAATTTTGTCATCATTTACTCACCTTCATGTTGTTCCAAACCTGTATGTCTTACTTCTGCAGAACATAAAAGAATATATTTTGAAAAAATGCCTCTGTTTCTTGTTCATATAGTGAAAGTCAAATGTTGTTTTTTCATTGTATGAACAAAAACAGTTATTTGAAACATGAGGTTGAGTAAATGATGATAAAGTCTTCATATTTGGAATGGATGCACTATCCCTTTAAACAGTTGCTGATCACATGAGCAGTTCCTCAAGGGTTCACAGATCTGCTAAATAGCTTCCCAGTCGTGGGCAGGTGTTGGAGGCAGTGAGAGTCTGGCTGAATGGAGCATCTGAAGCCTCTGGGTCACATGATCTGAAGGAAGGCTGTGGGAGTCGCCAGTGTCCGGTCAGGGTGGGAGGCCAGGGGACTCCTGGATACAGGAAGTCTGTGAACGCTTTCAGGATGGAGCTGTCAGCTGATCCCTCAAAGGAAGGGAAGAGGATGCTGGCAGGTGTGTGAGTGTGTTTGTGTAGCATATCATTCCGACTGTAGCGATGACGTCGGGAAGGTCTGTTTTTGAAATAAAAAAGCGTTCGCTTTTGAGCGAAAGTGCAGCTGTGAACTTTGCACTGAGCCAAGCAAATAGATATGCGTGTGTGTGTGTGTGTGTGTGTGTACACAGATCAACTCAGGAACAGCTCTGTTAAGTCTCAACACCAGTAGCATTGAACTTGATTTGACTTGCCAAAGGCCTTTGAGAATATGATGTGAGACATGTATGCTCTTGGACAAGCACACTGTGTACTGACAGTGGGCCTTTCTCTCAGACAGACACTATGAGATGGACCTGTGGGTAAGAGCCAAATGGCACACAGGGATTTTTTTTTTGGATTCAGATGGCTGATCTTTAACCTTCCTTTCCTCTAACTGTCACCTGGTTTGGCCACCATTCAATCTGTCCCACCAATGAAAACTGCATTTGCTCCAGTTTGAAAGAAGGAAAACAACTTGTCATATGAGCATAGGTGCTTTTTATTATGCTGATTTGATATCATATATCAATAGCAAAAAAATATCATAATATCATATATCAATGTATATGTCATACGGTATATGTCAAATGGATTACATTTGAAGCAGGGTTATTATCATTAACTAAAACCATAAAAAAAAATTTCATTACTTGAAATAAACATTTATTGAAATAGACCTATATATATATATATATATATATATATATATTTAAAAAAATAATAAGAAGAATAAAAATGACAAAAACACAACAAAATTACTAAAGAATTAACTCAGAAAATGAAATCAGAAAATGTAAAAATAATATCTACTTCAAACTATTAACAAAAACTATAATAGTATATCATTATCAATGATACTAAAATAACACTGGTGTGAAGAACTCAAAAATCTTCAAATCTTTGTACTTTACTCATATTTGAAGTCTCAAAAGAACTGACGTGCCTCTTTGCAATGAACTCTCATGTAGGAGGCTGTTTGTTTTGAAGGTTTTCAGTAGCCGTGTGTGTATGTGTGTTGTTGTGTGTATTTGTGTGGTTTATAGGAGGGCAGGTTATTGCCGGCCTCTCCCATTCTCTCCTGTAATAATGGTGTTTAGGAAACATGAGCAGACAGGAAAGGCAGATATAGAGTGGAAGAATGGAGGGATATCCCTTTACCGAGTTCCTTCCTTTTCCCTTTGGACCTGGCTGGATGGGAAGATGGAGTGCTGTTCTTCTGGGCTGCTCCTATGTCTTATTGCACACACACACACACACACAAATTTATTTTTGGTGTACAAAAACACTATATGACGTATTAACTTCTTTTAAAACCTTGTGAAATTGACAGTCAGTTTTCATTTGGGCTGTGATCTGAGAGACGGTTCATTTTCAGACCGTTTTTTTTTTTTTTATAGGATATTTGATATTTGGTTCCGTTAACAGTTCTCACACATTACACCAATGCTGCACTAAAATACTCTGATGGAATTTGCTGCCATGCTTATTCAAAGGTACCCCCCAAGTCTGTAGTCTGATTCCCGAACAAATGACTCTAATGAGCCTGTTCTTTTAAGTGAATGAAAAATATACAGCTCAACCAGTGTAGCGTGATTCTTAAACAAATTACTCTAATGAGCCGGTTCTTTTTAGTGAATCAAAAATATACAGCTCAACCAGTGTATTGTGATTCTTAAACAAATGACTCTAATGAGTCGGTTCTTTTTAGTGAATAAGAAACATACAGCAACGCAACCAGTGTAGTCCAATTCCCAAACAAATGACTCTAATGGACTGCATTGATTCTGATTGCATCATGTATTGGACTGCATTGATTCTGCCTCTAAAAAGACTGTGAAAAGTCATCTGTGCAATCACATCTTTTGTAAGATTTAAAAAAAAAAAAAAGTGTTTTATATTCATAATCATCTTAATATTTGGCAATAAAAATGCATTTATTTTTTCCACATATTAAAATAATCATTAGAGGAACATAACCTGAATCATTGAGTAGAAAACTGCAATTACCAGAATAATTTAGTTCTTTATGTTTCCCATCCCTAGTTATCATAATCAATCAGATGTTCCCTTATATCCACTGGCCCCTTGAACTCTGTAAGTGAAGACTTTGTCCCTCTAGCCTTTGTAACCTACTGGCCCTCATACCGACAGAGTTCAATTTCATCAGATCTGGCTGTGAGATTGGGGGAAATCTTGGCTAAGCTGGTTGTGTTAAGGACCAAGCAGGCTAGGCTTTATAGCTTAAGACCCCACTTTAATTACACTTGGCTGGAGAGGAAAGTTGACACCGCTAAGTAATTGTGTTCAAGGTCACCAAGCGAGTGAGCACTTCTTGATGGATCAGAGCCATTCAGTTTGGCAAGTGTTCAATTTGTGATCTTTGAAGTTTTGTCTCTTGTGAATATGGTGCAATTATCTTGCATTTATTACTGACTAAGCACATAATTTTTCCCTTTTATAGGCCTGAATTTGTGTTTCTGATTAGGTTGCCCCCTTGTGGTCATTTTTTATATGTGCTATTAAAATCTATATGTGGACAAATTTGTCTAATGTTTTCAAAAATATTGACTCATGCTGCTTATCAACACTCAAGTTGTTACACTCAGGCTACAGAATGTTCATATTTGATATTTACCTCTTCTTTTAACATTCATTTGTCTTGTTGTCAGGTGCCACCAGGGATATCGGCTCCGCTTTGACCCGGATGTGCATGCGACATCGCAGCATCGAGGCCAAACTGCGCCACTTCACCAAGTGAGTGATCGACCCATCCATGGCGTGATTACTTCATGCTTTGCTCCCCGCCAGTCAGACGGCACAGACAGGATTTTATGTCTGTGCCAAGCATTGATTTTCCACTGTGGAGATAAGCAAACATCCATAGATCAATCAGCCTGCTCTAAGGCTTTAATGTGTTGTCTTCAGAGAGACCAAATTAGCTCACAGCTCACGGATTTCAAATGCTGACCTTAAAGAAATAGTTTACCAAACAATGAACATTTTCTTATATCATACTCACCCTCATTTCATTCCAAACTACTCATATGATTTTCTTTATTTTGTGGAACACAAAAGGAGATATCAGGCAAAATCTTGTGTGTGTGTGTGTGTGTGTGTTTATACACTACTGGTCAAAATTTCGAGTAATTGACATTTTTTTCATGTTTTTGAAAGAAGTCTCTTATGCTAATCAAGGCTGCATTTATTTGTTAAGCAGTAATACTGCGAAATATTACAATTTAAAAGACCTGTTTTCTATTTTAATATATTTTAAAATGTAATCTGTTTCTATGATGGCAGAGCTGAATTTTCAGCAGCCATTATTCCTGTCTTCAATGTCATTCATCAATCTAATATGCTGATTTGATGCTAAAGAGATATTTATTATTATCAATGTTGAAAACAGTTTTTGCTTCTTAATATTTTTGTGTAAGCCATGATACACTACCATTTAAATGTTGGGTTGAGTTATTTTTTCAAATAAATTCTGTTCTTTTGATCTTTCAATTCATCAAAGAATCCCGAAAAAAAAAAATGTTTAATGGTTTCTGCAAAAATATTAATCAGCAAAAACTGTTTTCAACATTGATAATAATAAATATCTTTTGAGTATCAAATTTTTCAGCACTGAAAATAAATATGAACCATTATTAATAATTGAGCATCAAATTATGCTTTGCCAAAACAGAAATTAATTGCATTTTAAACTATATTAAACCGTCATACTAAATATTGATATTATATATATATATATATATATTTGTTCTTCTTTAAATAATACCGTGATGTTGGATGACCCTTTTAAATGCTGTATTATGTCTGTTGTTTAGTTTTTTGCCATTTTTAAATTTACACTCAGTGCTCTAATGGAACAAATGATTGCCCCACTCCAAGACAAGATAGAAGAGTGTAAGAAAACAGCCCAGCTGCTTGATAAAGACCATGGGTGCGTCCGAAATCGCATAGTGCTTAGTAGGTACTACATTTGAATTTGAACGTACTACTCGACCGTTAAAAAAGTACGTTCTATATAGTAT
>NW_015637159.1:17176-27128 GCF_001515625.1 Sinocyclocheilus rhinocerous
ATATATATATATATATATATATATATATACACAGTATATATATATATACAATATCACAATAGTATGGTTTTTACTGTATTTTTGAATAAAAAAATGCAGCCTTGAGCATGAGATTTGTTTCCAAAAACATTAAAACATTTTAGTTATTTCAAAATTTTACCAGTAGTATAATCATAATTCATGTATATTTCACATATAATCATAGAGTTCTGCCTGTTTCATTTTTTTTGTTTGTTTGTTCTTCTTTAAATAATACTGTGATGTTGGATGACCCTTTTAAATACTGTATTATTTCTGTTGTTTAGTTTTTTGCCATTTTTAAATTTACACTCAGTGCTCTAATGGAAAAAATGATTGCCCCACTCCAAGACAAGATAGAAGAGTGGAAGAAAACAGCCGCGCTGCTTGATAAAGACCATGCCAAAGGTGGGATTGACTCATCAGAGTTGTCGATATGCAAACCTGGTTATACTCACTGCACTACTAATGTCTGTGAATTTAAACCTTCCTTCTGTTCACCAGAGTACAAGCGCTCTAGGCAGGAAATCAAGAAGAAGTCATCTGACACAATAAAGCTGCAGAAGAAAGCCAGAAAAGGTCAGTCTTTTTATTCTCTCTGTCAGCACAATGATTTCCCCTCTTGATCACACTCTCTCTGCGCGTTATTTTCAGAAGATTACTGCATTTGGTATGTTAAATAATTTGTGAAATTGTGTCACTCACCCACCTCTCTTGCATGCTTACTTTTTCTGATGCCAAGATTAATTAGGTCAAATAGAGATTATAAAGTTCAAGAGTTGGGTCAAAATGTCATGGTAGCTCTATTGAATCAGATGATGGTGAACTGTATGTTTCCATAGTGTTCGCTTAAAGGGATAGTTCACCCAAAAATGAATATTCCGTCATTATTTACTCACTCTCTGACATTCTTTCTTATGTGGAACATTAAAGAAGGTATTTTAAAGAATGTTGAATGGGAAAATGTATAATTACGCAATGTATTATAAATGTTGTGAGGCAACAGACTTGCCTGTGATTACGTTCCTTTGCATTCCCTCACACCTTTGCAATTTCTTCATGGCAATGCTATTTTTCTCTCTGTCTTTCATACTGTGATTGGCTTGGCTTCTGCTTATAAACTGTAGAACTACCAGGTATGTATTCAGGCAGTTCCATCATAGTTAATCACGTTTAGCATGACTAACATTGATTTCATTTCGTCCGAGGCGCTTTGCATGTGTTTTAATGAGAATGTTTTAGTGTCCTTTTCAAACACAAAATTCTATTGTTTGCAAAGCGTGTTCATCTCATTGTCATTCTTTCCATCAGACATAATAAGCATCTGTGTTGTGAAATCACAATGTACAATCATGCAATATTTGCAGTGTGTTTAGATTCGTAGCAATAAACTCTGTCATTTATTTTCATTATATGGCCATGAAGGTTTCCTTGCATGAAGCCTGACAATGCCTGATTGCTGTGTTGACATTATCCACCCTAATCTGTCTTTTCTTGTGCTGCTGACCCATGGGACATCTGTGTCGACATCTACATTAAACATTTCATGTGTTAAAAATGCTAAATTATGCATTCTCAGATTATCCAGTTTTTGAATATTGGTGTATTCAAAACTTTGGGGAAAGAAAAATGTTTTCATGTTTTTGGAAGAATTATATTATGCTCACCAAGGCTGCATTTATTTGATCAAAAATACAGTTAAAACAGCAACATTTCTATTTAAAAAACTTTTTTTTTTATGTAATACATTTTAAAATGTAATTTATTGCTGATGGTCGTTACGTCGGTCTTCAGTGTCACACGATCCTTCAGGAATCATTCTAACATGATGATTTGGGGCTCTAGAAACATTATTATCAGTGCTGAAAACAGTTGTGTTTTTTAATGTTTTGTGGAAATCATCATAGATTTTTTCAGGAGTTTATGATGAATAGAAAGTTCAAAAGAACAGTCTTTATTTGAAACAGACATTTTTGGTAACATTGTAAAAGTCTTAACTGTCACTTTCGATCAATTGAAAGTATCATTGCTGAATAATTCATTTTTCTTACCCCAGATTTTGAAGAGTAGTGTAATTTTCCTTTCACGAATTGTTCATCCACACGCTGCTTTATTGCCTCTCACGGTATCTCTCTTTCTCTTCGTCTCAGGTCGAGGAGGACTGCAGCCACAGCTGAACAGTGCCATGCAGGATGTGAGTGACATGTACCTTCTGATGGAGGAGACTGAGAAGCAGGCTGTGCGCCGAGCCCTCCTGGAGGAAAGGGGGCGCTACTGCACCTTCATCAGCTTCCTGCAGCCTGTAGTGGTGAGAATGAAAGGCTCTGGGTCTGAAGTTACTTCTAGATCATATATTTTCATTTTAATTTATTTATAAAAATGTATTTAGTTGTAAAATGTATTAAATTAAAAACATATATTTTGTGTATCTATAAATTTACAGCATTTACAAAATAAGTGACTTTGAAAATGTGACCCTGATATTTATGGGGGGGAATTCCTCATGTGACAACAAGCCCCGGTCTCCCCTATGTATGTATGTAAATGAAAGAGAGAGTGATTGCTGCTGTTTACAATAAAGTGGCATTAACCTCTTTCCTCAGATCGGTGAAATTGCCATGCTGGGAGAGGCCACTCACCTCCAGGCCATTATTGATGACCTTACTGTGTTGACCACTGACCCACATAAATTGCCAGAGGCCAGTGAGCAGGTGCTTAAACATATATATGAAAATCATTTAACAAACATGCACAAACAGATGATAATAATAATATTATTATTTCCACTAGGTGATTTTGGATCTTAAGGGGTCTGACTACAACTGGTCCTACCAGACCCCACCTTCTTCTCCCAGTAGTGTTGGATCCAGGAAGAGCAGCCTTTGCAGGTGCTTGTCTCCATATTTTAAGATTTTGCATTTACTAAAGTTAAAGTTACTACCATTTTATAATGATATTATTATGCCGTATGTAGTCTCAACGATTCTGAGTTGCATTTGGATATTCTTATTTGTTTATGTGCTAGTTTTAAGAATAACACAAATTAATTCCTTGTGTTCCTCTCAGTTTGGTGCATCTGCCACCAGGCGGCGCCCATCGTTTGAGCAGCGTCTCCTCTCATGATTCTGGTTTTGTCTCTCAAGATGCCAATGTGCACTCCAAACCTCCCTCCCCCATGCCGTCTGACATCACTAGCCAGGTCTTTATCAGTTCATCTGGTGTTTTGTTTTTGTCTGTTTCATTTAATGCTTAATGCTTATTTCCACATCCATTTCACTGACCTATCTTTGGCAAACAGAAGTCATCCAGTTCTGCATCCTCAGAGGCTTCAGAAACCTGCCAGTCAGTCAGTGAGTGCGGCTCTCCCACAATAGTAAGTATTACTTTCAGTCAGGAAATGTCATTAATAAATTATTTGATTGATTAATCTCTTTGCCCCCAACATCTTAAACTTTCATGAATGAGCTCTGTTATAATTTTTGTTAAATTGACAGAATTCTGTTGTCATTATTTCTTTATTTTTCATAATTTGCACTTATCATATTTCTTTGATTTAACACTTTCAAGCACAATGCCCATATATGAGCTCTATAAAATTACATTAGAATTTAGTTCTTAATGGATTGTTTTGTCTCCTTGCTAAGTAGCATTCCAAGGGTAATCTCTCTCTCTCTCTATATATATATATTTATTTATTTCAGGTTTATTTAACAGGGACAATGCACATCAACAATACATAAATGCACAATGTGCCAGAATTAGCCAGAAGGCTATTTTGCATCTGCAGTCCCTGGACTGATGGTAAAATTGTCACCCTAAAAATATAAAAAATTAATCAATACATAATACTTACATACTCTAAAATACATGTACCATTCACACTAATTCCTAAAAACAAAACATCCGCCTTAAAGTTATACTATACACATAACCAACACATCAATACCAGCTCACTCATACACACAATCCACTGTCAAACAAACTAAACAATATATCAATAATATCACAATATCAATATACAAACAAAAATAATGTAAGCATACAAACAAATAACAGTAACCCTAATCATTCAGTCAGTCCTAAACCAAACAACCTCATTTACATAAAAATATCAAACTAGCAAAGCAAAAAAGACAAGATATATATATATATATAATCTATATATATATATGATATATATATGTTATGCATACAATTTAAATTATTTAATTTTAATTGAGTAAATTTAAATTATTTTGTGTATATTATTACACTGTTATTTGGTGTGGGTATTTACTGAAGCTTGTGTAATGATGTTCTCTGTGTTTGATTGGGCCATCCTGTCATTCCGTTTCCACAGTTCGGCTCATCCTTTGCTACCTTTCGCCCTGCTCACTGTTTTAATGACTCCATCAGGCCTCACTCTTACATACTTCCTGCGTCCCCTTCCTATAATCAATCCCCAGGATCAAATTCCCCTTCACCCACATCAAAGATTCCTTACTGGAAGGTTTGTTTTTCATTTTGACCATTCGGTCAGCATTTATTTGCTTTACTATGTTCTGTTATTCTTTGCAAAACATTATTAGTTTTAATTTGTTTGTTTTTTTATCTCATCCCATTTAATTTTTTTATCATCCACTTTTCACTATTAACCAACATCCTCAAGTTTGCTGGTTATTTTTGATGATTAAAATAAACATCTACTAAAAAAGCAGGGCGTGTGTCCTATTCTGGCTGTATTTCCATGACCTTAAAAAAACAATTTCCTCTTGCAGCAGGACTGGTCAAAGGCAGGTCACTATGAGCAGACAGCTGTAAGCGGGCAGCGCAGGACTGAGGCTGCAGAGCCCTCTAGTGGAGTGGGAGGAAATGGAATAATTCACCCTGAGGATCCTTATAGGCTAGCTAGGATGAATTCCAAAGACATCACTGCCAAGGTACTGAGAATTGATTTTTAATATAAAATTGAGAACTTTATGTTTTTATTCGTTTATTTGTTTTATAAATATAATTATATTCACTACCAAAAGGCAAGAAAAATTCAGATTTCAAAAGTTCAGAATAATTCAGATTTTTAAAAATGTGTTTAAAGGAGGCTCTTAATCTCACCAAGGCTACACTTATTTGATTAAAAGTACAGTAGAAACAGTAATATTGTGAAATATCATTACAATTTAAAAAGACCTGTTTTCAATTTATAATTTATATAATTTAAAATGTAATTCATCCCTGAATTTTCAACAGTCATTACTCCAGTCTTTAGTGTCACATGATCATTCAGAAATCATTCTAATATACTGATTTGGTGCCAGTTATTATTGGTATTCAATTATTAATAATCATTCTTATGATTATCAATGTTGAAAACAGTGCTGCTTAATATTTTTGTGGAAATCATTATACTTTTTTTGATGAATAGAAAATTCAAAAGAACAACAATTATTTGAAATTGAAATCTTCTGTAACATTATAAATGTCTTTACTGTCACCTTTGTGATCAATTTAATACATCATTGCTGAATAAAAGTATTATGTTTTTTATCTTAATAATCCCAAACTTTTGAATGGTATTAAATCATATTTTCCACAAAAATACTTAACTTCTTTCTCTTTTTTTCTCTTAGCATGGCAAGCCAGTGTCATCCGCCGCTAGTGAGCTGGCTATGGTTCTGACTCGTGGGCTTACTATAGAACAGCAGCAGAAGAGCAGCTGTGACTCTCTGCAGTACTCCAGTGGATACAGCACACAGAACACCACACCATCATGTTCAGAGGACACTATCCCTTCACAGGGTAATACACACACACAAACAAACACTTTAAATACAGGTGCAGCATTACAACACTTGTCCATTTCATTCAGAGAAAAATACATATTCACACACACAAAGATTTCCAACAGACTCTTTTTCAAAAGCTAGTCGAAACTAGTAGAAACTAGTCGAAATTTGGATTGCTGTACAAAGGCAACAACTCTATACAGCTTACAAATAATACCCCTCACTGGATGCGAATGGTGGGCTCAACAGGCATTAGTTTGTTGTTAAGCTAACGAAACAATACTGTAATAAACATAAAATGCATAACACAAATAATGTAATCATAAAAAATAAACTTATCAATTTTAAATAGATGTAACAATTTCTGTTGATATTTTTCAGTATGAATGAACTATAAGTGCACTACTGTTCGAAAGTTTGGGATCAGTTATTTCAGCAAGGATGCATTAAATAGTTCAAAAGTGCCAGCAAAGAAATTTATAATGTTACAAAATATTTCTGTTTCAAATAAATGCTTGTTATTTTGAGCCTAATCCTGAAAAAAATCAGTTTCCACAAAACTGTAAGGCGGCACAACTGTTTTTAACATTGATAATAAGAAATGTGTCTTGAACACCAACAAATTAGAATGATTTCTGAAGGATCATGTGACACTGAAGACTGGAGTAATGACTGCTGGAAATTCACCTTTGCCAGCTCAGGAACAAATTACATTTTAAAATATATTAAAATAGAAAACAGTTATTTTAAATTGTAAAAATGTTTCGGAATTTTACCATTTTACTGTATTTTTGATCAAATAAATGCAGCCTTGATGAGACTTCTTTTTTAAAAACATTTTAAAAAACTTACCAAACCCATCGGTAGTGTCGAATTTCACCAAAACAAGGTATCTTATTTTCAGCTGTTGAGTTGGGAGTGTGCTTATGATGCCTTCAAATACTGCCCAAATAGGCCATAAATCTCACTATGTTTTGAAACACAGCCACATTTTTTAGCAATTTATTAAACTGTTATCAATTTAATAAGAGACCTATAACAGACACAAAAACAATCCATTGCATGAAGTCAGTGTTTGTAAGGCAGAGAGAGTTGAGTACTCTTCCCATTTTCTCTTTGCAGGGTCTGAATATGATTGTTATTCCATGAATGGCGATGCTGATAACGATGCACAGACAGACTTCAACAAATCCTGCACCGTCCCTCGCCATAGCAACCTGGCTCAGAACTACCGCCGTATGATCCAGACCAAGCGGCCCGCCAGCACTGCAGGGCTGCATGGAGCCCCAATAACCAATGGGAAAGGAGGAGGAAGTGGTGTCATAGCCTCAGGAACAGCCACCATTCGTAGAACCCCTTCGTCTAAAACCAATGTAAGACGCACCCCATCCAGTGTGGGTCCCATCCCTATTCAACCACCTATCGTCCCTGTAAAGACCCCGACCGTCCCAGACTCACCTGGATTCCCCAGCCCTCCTCCTGAGCACAATGGAAGTGAGGAAAACCTGTACAGTGACGAATCATTAGAAATTCTGGACTACAAAGCTTCTCCCAAGCGAATGAGTCTGCCAACGTGGGGAGCTGGTGGTGGAAGTGTCTACGCCCAGCAAACTGGAGCTGCGGGATTCACTTCAGAAGAAGAGCAGATGCTTGCCGCCAATCGCCATAGTCTGGTGGAGAAGATTGGAGAGCTGGTCGCTAATGCTCACGCACTCGGTGAGGGCCAGTTCCCATTTCCCACGGACCCTCAGGCCAGCCAGGGCCACCAGCAAGATCAAGGGCATGAGCAGGACGGAGGAGACATGTTGAAGACCATCCGCAGAGGAGTGCGACTCAGGAAAGCAACCTGCAATGACAGATCAGCACCGAGGATTTTGCGATAGTTTAGTACTGCTTATCCTGCTAAGTCTATTGCTACAGACTCTCCAAATGAAGAGGAACAATATATTATGTGAAAATATGAGAAGATGGTGATTTTTTTTTTAAATTCAGTGTTAAAATCTGGCATCTAACAACTAAAAGGCCAGTGTCAATGTTACATGTTTAGTGCGTATGGACACAATACTCATCCGGACTATTATTGTTGTAGTTATTGTTAGTCCAGATCTGGACTAATATCTCTTTGACAGGCATATTATGATGGATGAGAATGTAATGTTTAAAATGTGTATTAACATGCTAGTTATGCCGGTTGTTCCTTTTTGGAGTTGCAATTTGTAATGACTATGTTCTTCTATGTAACTGCTATGTTTTTGAGACATTTCTCTTCCCACGTGTAACTATTGTAAAAAGCCAAAGTCTTGTTCTCAACTGAAAAGCTGCACAAAACGGCTTATACCGCAGCTCAGTCTCAGATGGACCATGCAATTGAATCACCGCACATGCTGTAAACTGCCAAATAAAGCACATCAGTTGTACTAGACCAGAGATTTATTTATTTTTTTGTTCTTGTTGAATGAATACTAGTGGGTGATTTTATTGAAGGTGTGGGTTCTATTTTAGAAATGTCCAGCAGGTGGTGTAAGTTGCTTAATTTATGTAGCATATGAAAATGTCAGTCATACAATATGCTATATATCAAAGTACCATAGTATTGCCATGTTTCTCATATGCAGTATCATTGTAATACTGTGGTTTCCTTTCATGGAGCATTATGTCATGGGATACCATGTAAATACAATTTAATATCACTATGACAATCCGATTGTCTTCTGTAGAGCTGCTTTAATTGAGATGTACTTATAAATTAAGATGTATTTATAGGGTTAGGATTAGGGTTTGGTTTACTGCACCTAATTAGGCTATGTATAATAAAATAAAGTGCTAATCATATGCTTTAGCACATATCAAAGTACCATCTGATACATACTTTACTATGATACTACTGTATTTTGTTGTCAGGGTAGTATATTTACTATTAGTGCACTTTTTATGCACAGAACTGGTATGGTAAGGTGTGTGTTCCCATTTACTCTTATAGATCCTGATGGCTCTTTTGATCTTTTGTACTTTTGTTCAGCAGGGCCCGAGATTACCCGCATGTGGGGTTTATGTGACCCATCCTTCCGATTAAATCTAATTGATGGGATAAAGAGCCGGACGTGGGCTGAAGGAGGCGTTTGATGTGGCAGCTGGAGATCGTGAGAATGAGGAGAGGCAAAAGCCTCGGCTCCAGTCACTCATTCACTCACTCACTCATCACATCCCCGTCTCCGTTATCCCCCCCTTTCTGATGGACGGGACCCCCGCACTCCGCTCCGGGCTACACATACAGGGATGTGACACTGGTGCGCATCCCGCCGTCAGTCGCGCAGCAAAAGTGGCACGCGTGTCATTTTCACTGACAGACGCGCTCGTCTGCTTATCCACGTTCCTCCGCTGCAAATGCGAGACATGACTGTATACTGATGGAGCCACGTCGCAAACAAGACAGCGCAGCAGAAATAAACACATCTTGAGCAATGCGATCTGATCTGGAGGATAGGGGGGTGTTTAGAGAGGGACAGAGAGCACTTATGCACAGGGACACTTGGGTAACAGCTTTGTTTTTACCCTTATCTGCAATACTGGACTTTTGGGATGAGATTTTATCTTTCGCTATATGATTAACTAAATGGGGTAATTGGGGTTTTAGAAAAGTACTGTGATTATCCAGGATGCCAATTATGGCAATTTTTTTTAAGTGAATGCAAATTTTAACAGTCCCACAATTTCAGTAACTAGTTAGATTAAGTTAGTCAGAGTCAAAGGCTGCGTTTACACTTGGCATTAACATGCGACCTGTATCCGGATGTTGTCCACATACACATTGAAAAGACAAGTGTAAACGAACTTCTGATCGGAATGTTATCCGATCAGCGTGTCCTGGTCCAGAGGTAGTCGAGGACGCCCCTGATCCCTAAACCCACCCATCTCCACCCTTAAACCTACAATCTCCACCCCCTAGATGCGGATCCAACCCCGCCCCCTGTGTCTTTGTTCTGCAGTGAGGGGCTACTGCATCGTGTCTGCATTCGCAGCTCGACATTACGCAAAACACCGCCCCCTCTCTCGCGAACTGTCAGAAAAAAAGACGGAGAACACCCGTGTGGAGCGCTAGTGAGACTCCTACACTTATCTTTGATTTGTAAAATGTCCCGCGACTGAAAATGCTTTTCACAAGAAAACCCACC
>NW_015637159.1:27423-52855 GCF_001515625.1 Sinocyclocheilus rhinocerous
TGCAGACTTATTTAAATATTGCGCGGGAAAGACAGATCCGATCGGTTATCCAGATAGAAAAGTCAGTTGATGTTGCCAAGTGTAAACGCGCCGTGTTCTGATTGACTGATGATCCGATCTGCTTGATCGGATCACGGTGATCGCATGTTAATGCCAAGTGTAAACGCAGCCAAAGTCCCTTTAAAGGTATTCTATGGTCTTTGGTCAGAGTGCGCCAAAGGACATTAAACTTAATAAACTAAATAAAAGTATTATAATTTTTTATTATTGACTTAGCCTACACATAAAAAAAAACAACAACTTTAGTCTTTTGTCGAAAACAAAAGTTGAAGGTTAGCTAACTGCTCTAGGGGCGCCAACTTGCTGCTACGAAAGTTAGCCTAGGCCTATAGTTCACCCAAAAATGAAAATTCTGTCATTAATTAGTAATTACCCTCATGTCGTTCCAAACCTGTAAGATCTACGTTCATCTTTGGAACACAAATTAAGATATTTTTGATGAAATCCGAGAGCTCTCTGACCCTCCATCAAGGCACAGAAACGTAGTAAGAACATCGTTAAAATGGTCCATGTAACATCAGTGGTTCAACCATAATTTTACAAAGTTACGAGAATACTTTTTGTGCGCAAAGAAATCAAAAATAAGGACTTTATTCAACAATTCTTCTCCCCCGAGTTACCATGGCGGCATGCTCATTTCCTGCTAAAACCTACAGTACCACTCAAATTAGAACACATTATTACAAGCTTACCGCTGTGAATCAGGCTGAAGTAAGTAGACAGTTGAACACTGGCTGCTTATGTACTTGCTCAAAAATTGATTTTGGATCATTTTTAACAAAAAAAAAGTTATGGACTGCAGCTTTAACGTGTGAACATGTGTTTAAACATATATAGAACGCTTTAGTTTTATAGTTTTATAGCTGGTATGACTTTTGTTGTCATGTTTTATACAGGCTATATCAACTATACAATAGCCTAAGTTAAGCCTTCAGTAACAGTGCATACTGTGTCATTGTGCCAATATATAAATTCTGTGATTTCTTTTTAGGATTTTAGAACAGATATATTTGTCATTTATTTACAATGACTTATTAAAACATGCATTTTAGATCTTAGAATATTAGTGTAATAATATTGTTATATTTATAACTAATTATTAGGATTTTAGAGCATATGGTCTTTTGTTGTCATTTTTATATAGTGTATGTAAGCAGTGTATGTAATACACCAACTGGACATTGTTATCAGTGTATGTATTTCTATAAATCTTTGATTATTAATAGGGGTTTAGAGCAGATCTGTTGTAGTATTTTTATGCTACACTGGGCAAAGGCTACAGTCTCATTCTACAGTTACACAGTTTGGCCATTGATTATTTTTCTAATTATTTTGTCAATATTGTGATCTTACAGGCCATTAGGTATGGCTTTTTTCTCCATTGCAGTTGGGGATATTTTTGGAGACACATAAAATAGGCTATTTAAAAATAAGTGCTCTACGGATGAGAAATAATTCTTTTGTTCTTTTAAAAACAGAGCCATTGACATAAGCTTGCTGACGGATGCTGATGCTTTCAATACCTCAGAGACCAATGATGAATTACTGCAGACACACAGCGCTGAGCATGCAAATATGTCCAGCTACTCTGATATTGCAGCAGGGGAGGACAATGTGCTTACATTTAAAAATAAAAAAAGACACCCTGTTTGACTATCTCGCTCTGCATTCATTTTGTTCATGATGATTAATAATTTGTCTCATTAATGTTTAATTCACCATGCATATAAGCTATATATATATATATATATATATACACATATTATATTATGTTAACAGTAGTTGTTATAATTCTAGTTTATAGGCCTATAGGCATCAATTTTCTTGTATGATCTTATTTTCCTGTTTCTCATTATCCTTCTTCCTTGATTTTGTGCCTCTTGTCAATGAATAAAGTCTAGAACATAGTTTAAAAAGCACTTCATTTGAGAGAAAGATTATCTAATGAAGAGCACTTCCGCTATGTTTTTTTCATTGCTGTTGCTCTAGGGCCATATGCAAAGAAAAACAGATCCACATTTGTCTCGAAAATGATTAATTCCATTTCAAAAGCATTTAGCAATTTTTTTTTTCAAAATTATTCTATTACTTTTAACTTTCAGAGTTAAAAAGTGGGATGAAGATTTATTTATGCAGTATATTGTGTGTGTGTGTGTGTGTGTGTGTGTGTGTGTGTGTTTATGACAATTTTATGACAGTATCAGTCATGAAATAAAAGCAAAAAAATGCTGTTTTGCAATAGTAGTAAAATAAAGCATCTGTATTTTGTGGTTTGATATTAGGTTTGTATAGAGGATTTGTTTGTGTAAGGCAGATGACAGTGAAAGAGAGATCAGAGTTTAGCTTATGCAACAGCTCAAGGGATGAAAATGTTGTGGTCCGTGTTTGTGTCTATGTGGCTTCCAGATGGCAGGGAAGAAAACAGACTGTAGCTGCGGTGGATGGAATCCCTGATGATCTGGAGAGCTCTTTGCCGGCAGCGACGGATATTCAGGACTTCGATGGCCATTAGCCGAGTTCAGTAACGCGATGGGCAGTTTTGACTACCCGCTGAAGGGCTTTCCGGTCTGAGGATGTGCAGCTGTCATAGCAGACTGTGATGCAGCAGGTCAGAAAGCTCTCAGGAAGTTCTCGAGAGCTGGGCGGGTAGATTGAGTTTGATATGGGTATTATTTGAAGATGTGCAGTTTGTGGTGAATGGTAACTTGAATCTTTCCTGTCTTTTATTATTATGCTATATTACACTGACAGACCCAATACCCAAATATCTAATGTATGCTTGTGTACATTACACAAGTATATAATATGAGGTCCATACGTGTCCTGACTCCTTGGATATGTTTTTTTTTATATTTACCAAACTGTGTGTGAGAGAATTACATTTGTGATGTATTTGTTTGTTATTGAAGAATTGATACACATTTTGTCCTCCTGCCAATAGCCACAAATCAAGTTAAATTACTCCATCAGCAAGGACAGTTAATTGCAAAAATGCATTTATGTCACTGATGATGGATTTTTTGGTATAAATATCCTCCAAATCTTAATAAGTACATCTTTCACCTCAATCAAAACACTTCAGACTGGTTTGAAAGACACACAATACCTTTCAGTATGCACATTTCTAAAGCATAATGCCATACCTCTTTTACACTTACAGGAAGAATGAGACACAATACACTTTCTCTCATTTTCTCTCCCTGCCTGAACTATCCCAGAAAACGCAAGACAGGCCTACCTGAAGATGGAGTCGATGTGTCTCGGACGTCATGTCTCCTGTCAGACGTGTGAACTGAGAGACAGGAATGGCATGGCCGGTGAAGCCCCAATGAGCAGGTGGGGTCATCCTTCAGCTCAAAGACAGGCTGAGAGACAGCCACATGGCACACATCTCCAAATGACAGCCTGTCACTGGCAGGAGATCCACCATACGGCCCTGTCACCTCTCACCTGACTGAACTCGGCCCACTGTATTCTCACACTGAGGGGAAACTGCGTCACTGTCAAACTAATGGTGGTTAAAGGTGAAAAATTTCCATTTTTGCCATAAGCCCCATCTGTACATTTATATTTTAAGATCAAGACTTAATTATCTATTCAGAGCGGCCTATGACCGTGCCTCTGCTGTCATCCTGGAGAGGAAGTTGGATTAGTGGAAATGTGAATGTGGTGTGGTCATATTAATGAAACATTTCTCAGTGATAATAACTGCATAAATGAAATGTCTTTTAATAGGGGAGACTGGGGCAAGTTGTCACAGTTATATTGAATAATTTATACAGAATATTTAGTGAATATTTCTCAGGCTAGTTTTATTATATATCTGTATATGCACCTTAAAGGCCCATTCACTCCATGGACGAAAACAATATAGTTTTAAAAATCGTTCTAAATTTATAGCACAGTCATCATTACAAAACAATGACAATCTGTTAGCATCCATCTTTTAAAGTGACAGACAGTACTGCAGCGCCGCTTATTGCCTTTCAAAAAGCTCCAAAAGTGCATTTCCATTATTATTGCCTAAAAAAGAATAAAAAAGACAAAAAAGTTCCACCATCAGGTTGAACAGTTCTCGATGGGAACTGTGCCGATCCAGGTCAGTGGGCTTTTTCCCAATGTGGCGCCATAGAATGAGAATGAGAAATATTATTTCTAGCATAGAATTATCCAAGTATTATTCAAATGCAATAGATTTATGAACCAGGTGTATAGTAGTAGTAGTATACTTTTATTGTCCTCAAGAGGAAAATTGTTATGGACTACATGTTGCTGCAGACATACAGTAAACATAAAAACAAAATTAAGTAAAATCAAGAAAATAAAATCAAGATGAACTCTTGGTATGCAACCGCACCGATACAGGTACAAAGGAATTCTTATATCGATTTAACTTACACATTGGGATTCTATATCTTCTACCAGAGGGAAGTAGTTCATATTGTAAATACAAGAAATGAGTTTGATCACCAAGAATCCTCTCTACCTGATTAAGAACACATTCCTCATATAAATCTTGAAGGTTAAAATGTTCATCATGCCCAACAATTCTCCATGCTGTCAATAACAGGTGCATCAACTTAGATTTAAACTGTACTGATAGGTTACCAAACCACACTGTGATACCATACCTAACAATACTTTATAAAACAGCTTTATAAAACAGCAGCATAAGATTCTTGTTTACTCCATAGAGACGTAACCTACGTAAGAAATACAATCTCTGTTGTAGTCGAGTGCAAACCCATTCAATGTGTGTTTTCCATGTAAGTGAACTATCTATGTAAACGCCCAAATACTTATAGGTCTGTGACTGAATAATATTATGATCATGTATAACCACTTGGCGATGGTCACCTATACATTTTGGATCAAATACAATCTCTTCCGTTTTCTTTGTATTTATTATTAGCTCATTTTTATCACACCAGTCAACAAACTGACTTATCTCTGACTGGTAAATAGTGCTAATATTGTCATGCACATGGAGTAGACTTAGTATGGCTGTGTCATCTGAATATTTAAAAATACAATTTTGTGAATGCCTACTTAAGCATTCATTTGTAAAAAGTGTAAAAAGAATAGGTGAACTGACGCAGCCTTGTGGAACACCTGTACTACTGCTCTTTTGATATGAAAGAAGATAGTTTACCTTTACAAACAATCCAACATTGATATGAAACTAACATTTGTGTGTCTCCATACCTTATAGTTACAAAGATAGAATCTTTGTGACAACTAGCCCCAGTCTTCCCTGTTGCATAAATTGGCCACACAAGTATGTTCCTAATGAAATTCAGGTTGTTGTATTGGAGGCAATACTTATTTCATTTTACAGCCTACTGCAGATACACTGAATTATTGCAGGGTTAAGAATAAACATCCTGATTGTGTCATTGATTAAGGAGTGATCAAAACTTCATAAGGCTTGTAATTTCTCTGCCTGATCAATACCGAGTCAGAATGAATTGCTAAAACCAATATTTGCAGATACTTTCTCCAGTTTGTTTTAATCAACATCATCGCTTTCCACATGTATTTACGCAAAGCGGGTTTTTTTTATTTATTATTATTATTTTTTTTACATTTATAATATACCCAGGTGCTGCTATCCCCAACACATTCACCTCACCATAGATCTCTTCAAAACAGATTTGTGAGTCTATCCAGAGACAAATAACCGGAGTTGGAGAAGGTGAGCCATGCTGTTTTGACACACTGTTAGAACATGATGTTACAGAGTCAGACACCTGACTTGGGAAAAAGGTCATCTGTTCATCATAGATCAAAGTGGAGGACAGCACCTCTCAAAACAGTGGCGGAGAGCGGGCAGGAGGAGATTAAATGAAATCTTCACAACAGGACTGATGGATATGTGGCTCAAATACACCCTCCTGTGAGCTGTAGGGAGGGTGGGTGTCCTGCTGGCAGATGTCCCTTCTAGTTTCAGATGCTGCTTGACAAGATTGCTCTGAGGTGGGGAGGACCAAAGCGGTCTGGGTAATGAGACAGTTGCTTCCTTAATGTTTGCTCTGACATCGTTGCACAGGCACAAAACGAGAAGACATATTACGGCCTTTAGAGTGCTAAACAGAATGAACTTAGCAAAGTAACAGACTTATTTACAGAAATCAGATAATGAGCAATTAAATAACATTTGCTACATTTTAAAATGTTACAACCTTTACATTTCATGAAAACTAACCAATTTTGATTGATTATACAGTATTTTCTTTTGCTCGTTTGCAACTGTTTTGTGTTTAGTAGGCCTACAACATATCCGTTTGCTCCTGACCTCAATCAACAAACCCTCTCCATCCCATTCCGTGAGGACCAATACAAGGATGTCACTGGCAGACCTCGCCTTGCATTTGATTTATGTTGCTCTGAAAGTAAAAATCAAAGATCCTCTCTAATGCAGCTCTGTGGCAGTGGGATGATATATGATGCAGCCGAGCAGTTAAATGAGAGCACTATGTCTCTGCCTGCGTTTTAATGGCACGGTCAGAACTCTGACCCCACATATGAATGACTTTACAGTACTTAAAAAGACATCCTCAGACAGTGCTGATTTGTAAAGAAAGTCCTCAGGGCAAGCTTGTTTTGGTCATGCAGTTTTGATTACTCAAGAGACTGTTTGTAGGGAAAACCAACAGAGACATGCACAACAAACTTCTTTTATTGGTTTTCAGTAGAATTCAACATTGAGAGGCTTACAAAATAGCAAAATATTGAGAAAGAAATTTACATTTTTAATTCCTGTAGTAAATTTGATTTTGTTGCTCATTGTTTGATTTCTGCAAATATGTCTAACATGTTAAAATATTAAAGGGATACTCCACCCCAAAATGAAAATTTTGTCATTAATCACTTACCCCCATGTCGTTCCAAACCCGTAAAAGCTTCGTTCGTCTTCGGAACACAATTTAAGATATTTTGGACGAAAATCGGGAGGCTTGTGACTGTCACATTGACTGCCAAGTAAATTACACTGTCAAGGTCCAGAAAAGTATGAAAAGCATCGTCAGAATAGTCCATCTGCCATCAGTGGTTCAATCTGAATTTTATGAAGCGACGAGAATACTTTTTGTATGTGAAGAAAACAAAAATAACAACTTTATCACAGGGATGCGCTGTTTTCGTTCAAATCAAAGCGTAAATACATGTAGAAAACGTATCTGTGTGGCGCGGCTGACACAGAAGAGCATACGCATGCTTGCGTTCAGTGGATATTCTCCAAAATGGTGCTACGGTGATGCGGAGAGACACAGAGGAGACAAATTGTTGAATAAAGTCGTTATTTTAGTTTTCTTCGCGTACAAAAAGTATTCTCATCGCTTCATAAAATTCAGATTGAACCACTGATGGCAGATGGACTATTCTGACGATGCTTTTCATACTTTTCTGGACCTTGACAGTGTAATTTACTTGGCAGTCAATGTGACAGTCACAAGCCTCCCGGTTTTCATCCAAAATATCTTAAATTGTGTTCCGAAGATGAACGAAGCTTTTACGGGTTTGGAACGACATGAGGGTAAGTGATTAATGACAAAATTTTCATTTTTGGGGGGGGGCGGTATCCCTTTAAAATGGCAGTAATGATTCAGATTTGTTCTCTCATTTTTTTCCTCAAAACATCCTCAAAAAAAATCACTATTATGTATGGAATAATAAGGATAATCATGTATTATTCTTACGAAAGTATGAGTGGCAAAAATTTCAAAGTTTTCTTAAACACTTTATAATAACTTTCAAGTCCTAAATATTTTATAGGTCAGTTCATGTACATTTAAATATGAACACCTGATAACATAGCCTAAATCAAAGTTTTGTGACATTTATAAATATCTGAATGAATATAAATGATGCGATATTGTTTGCTATTTTTATTATTGAATAAATAATTTTTTTGCATGATCTTTAAAGGACTGACAACGGGAGGGAAAAAAAGTTTATTTACAGCTTAATCAGGGTATAATCAGGGAAGGTTAATTAACCCTTTAACCACTTTTTGGCTTACGAAATCCAATTGAAAAATGTTTTTAACTAAAGGCAAACTGACTGAGACATATTTTCCATTCGGCTCTGTATGCACAAATTCACTAGTTATCAATGCAGCTTTCAAGAATACACTGTTTTCACAAGCATCATTTCAGTATGTAAAGCATACTGAGATCAATCATAACATGTGGGATCATTTTTGTGATTTTTTTTAAAGGAAATCATATTTTGATGTAATTTAATTTCAGAGGGTTTGCTGAGCGGATCGAATTAACAACATAGCAAAAGCATGATGTTCTCTTTTTAGTAAACTTGCTCAAAAAATATTTGAGATATCTAGTTAAAGTACTCTTTCAAATCTGTATTAATATTAGGCCTAGGGCTTTCCACTGATAGATTTTCTTCAAGCATGTATTTAGAAAACATCAATATTTTTGATTACAGTGATTTCAAGTTTATTTATAGTGTAATGATGATAAAATGAACGTCTTATTTCGAAGTAAATTATTTAAGTGAATGCATAATGATGAAAAATGCATTTTAACCATTAATTGACATATCAACCATTTGGTATATGCTTAAAACAACACTAAATACTGCTTGTTGTTAATGTCCCAACAAAAAAACTACTTTTCCCTGGGTGTGTTCATTAAAAGGTTAAGTTACATACTTCCTTCCATTCGGTGTAAGCGGTCTTGTTAATGTCCTCTTAAGTGACATATTGGCAGTGTCTCAAAACTTTATGAGCTGCCTACTTGGACTGCATTTTGGGCGTTATATGTGCGTGGGAGTGACTGATAGGAGCACAGGACGCGTTTCGGCTGCTATTGTTTAGTTTTTTTTAAATCCACACATGATGTCTTTGGTTGGTTGCGTCTCTCTTATGTCTCACCGCCTCTCGCCATCAGCGTTGTCGAGTTAAAAGGAGTGTAACTTCTATTAACTTCTAATTTCGACTTAAAACTCCTGCGTTCAGCGCCATTTCGTTTCACTGCATCTAGCTGTTTTGAACGCTGCCGGACGTGTGAACGCCCCCTTTCCGCGTTCTGAGGGAATCAGTGTCCGCGGACTTTTGAGTGACGTGACAAACTCGTAGCGAGCGAGCGGCTAGGCGTTACTGTCCTGTCGTTCAGTTTTCATCATCACTCCAACAGACGGGCTTTAAACAAAGACTACCGCTGAACACGGAGCACCTGGGCTTTCTCCTATGCCTAATGCGAAGTGTCGTAGCTTTTGTGACTGTGCCGTACTGTTCTTTAATGGTGACACGTCTGGTTGGGAGCATCTATTGTTGAATATCGTTTCAGGTTGCGTTTATAGACACACGATCTGCGCGCAAGTATGCCGAGGAGAAAACAGCAGGCGCCGAAACGAGCGGCAGGTAAGTTTATCTGAACTAATTTTATTAAGATGCTCGTTTGCATCAGTCCTCTTGAACTTATTCTCTTTAAACCGTTATGTACATTTGGTTTATAGTGCCTTGCATTTACAAACTACCATAAAGAAGATTATCTGTGTAGGCCTATATATAATCGCGTTTAATTGCATGGATTTTTATTTTCGTGTATAACTCATTTTCCTTTTTCCTATTTCTGTCATACTTTTTGTCATGTTGATGGATACTTTTTTTGCCACAAAATTCAAGATAGCCTACTTGAATACAGCTTTTGAATTATGACCATGCTTTTAATTTTTAATTAAAAGTCATTTTGATGGAATTTATGTGGCTTCAAGACAAGTCAAAATTGTCTGGTGTAACTCTGGATTTTGTATTAAAAAAATAAATAAAATAAAAAAGACAAGAAAGAAAGAAAAAATGTCTTTTTTTTTTTTTTTTTTTTAAAGGGCAAAGCAGTTTTGTTTTAAAATATTAATATTTGAAAAAACTTTGTGGCATGACGAACAGCCAGGAAGCCATTTTGTTGTCATGTGACAAGAAAACCATAAACTAGAAAGGACACATCTGTATATCAATGTCATTAAGTTGTTGTTGCATTGGATATTTTTTTTAAGAAAAAGCTTGTTGTTTATACAGGACAAATGGACTAACCCTAATAAAACTTGACATTTGTAACTCGAAATGCATGATAGAAAGGTAAATATAAAATAAATAATTATTAAAATAATTAAAAATGTATATATTACTTTGAAAAGCATGTTTATTTTTTAAAATAATGATTAAATTATGTACATCATATTTAAGTTGCAAGCAAAGTGTTTTAGTAAAAATTGGTATATTTGTCAAAACTGTGTGAAACCACTAGCTAGCATTTTGAACCAGATTTTTTTTAATGTATCATTTTTATCAGCTCAGACCTTGTGTCTTTATGCATCATTGACACATACATGGGATACACGTAACCATTTCAGTCTATTTTAACTCCTGTAAAGAGGTGGGAACCACTGAAACTGCCTTAATGTTAACATTATCTGTCTGCTTAATAGAATAGATCCTATCCTATTATTTAAAAGAGGAGGAGTTCTGGGGCATTTTTATATTTATAGCAGAGCTCTTTGAAACAGAGATACAAAGCCATTATTATATAGCCTTCACTGTTTGTGTGTGTGTGTGTGTGTTTGAGGCAGAGATGATGTGGAGTTTAATGGAAGGGTATGGCTTGCTCTGTTAGACTGGCCTGTCAGAACAGCTTTGTCTCATGTTGGATTTAATTGTTATCCTTGTGACAGCCTCATCCATCAAAGGCTTTAATGGTCAATCAGAGCAAGGCCATGTGAGTGCTCTCCTTCTTTTTCCCCATAAGCTTGCCTGAGCTTTTATTTCATCAGTATGCTCCTCCAAACTTCACTCATGGGCGCTGTGCAGAGTGGTGGCCGTGTGGTTTACAAGTATGGGTTTATGGTTTACAGGTATGAACACATTTAGTGATGTGGTCACAGACTGAGCCACTTAAAGTAGGACTGTTACTTTTAACTTATTGATTCTGATGCATTGTTTTACACAGGTGATGAAAAGTTCAATCGCGATCTTGTAGGTGAAGTCTTAATGAGAGATTTCAGAGAAATGTACTCTTTCCCCATCTTTCTCTCTTGCCCTAAAGGTTTGCACAGCTCTGTGTAAAAAAAAATTGCTTTGCTTAATTTGAGCACACTTAATTAGCTGTAAACATGATGGATTCCTGACAGGTGTAATGATTGGGGTTGACAAGCTATGCATCTGTCTCCAAGTCAATTTAGGTTTGTGCTCCCTTGATGTAATCAAGTTGATATTAGCCACTCCTGCTGGCCTTTCCTATTGCCATAACCCAATTTAACACCTTTACGTGACAAATTAGCTTTTTGGTGCCAGTCTGGAGTCTAGACGATTCCGAACTGTTATGAGAAGATGTGGAAACACCTACAGTCCTTCTGAAACAAATGTTTTCATCTGTCTTTGAGCCATATTTGGAATGACAGACATCAAATCTATTTTGAGAGTTGTACTTTGCTTCAACTCTGTTAGTTAGATCTCTCTCCGTCTGTGTGTGGGTTGATAATGTGAGTTAATTGGACACGCCTCCGCAAATCCCACGGGCCACCCTGGCCAAAAAGCTTCTCGGTTCTCAGGCTCTTTTGGGCGCGACTCCAGGCCCTGCCTTCTCCCTCTTTCTAAGGGTAAAATCAGTCGCTGTCAGATCTAAGGTGCGTGGCAGGTCATCCGGACAAGCGACTATCAGTCATGCATGGATGTGACGCAGGAGCTGGGCTTGATGGTGGTGGTGATGAAAGGGCAGGAAATCATAGAGGCCC
Organism: Sinocyclocheilus rhinocerous; assembly: GCF_001515625.1. NCBI lineage: Eukaryota > Metazoa > Chordata > Actinopteri > Cypriniformes > Cyprinidae > Sinocyclocheilus > Sinocyclocheilus rhinocerous. The sequence goes on from NW_015637159.1 coordinate 39,232, forward strand.
ACCATTCCCTAATCCCAACCAGTGTCAACATACCTCTCCAGCCAGGCATGCCTGTAATCACAACCAACAGCTTCAAAACTGCTAGAACCCCATTGATTTACACAGTGGCTGCGACAAAAAATGAATCAAATCATACACATTCCTGCGTACTTACGCCTTGAATACATGTAAGTGTGATCTTAATCATAATTTCAAGTAAAAAATAATAAATATATATATATATATATATATATATATTTCAAGGAAAGAAGTTTTTGTTTACAAATATTATGAATTATTCATAAATAGTTTCTGACAAGTCACACCACATGAATTTATATTTCTTTGTCATAAAAAATTTAAATAATGTTTTGATTTTTAGAGACTTGTTGACCTTGACAGAAGTTTTTTTTTAAATAAACTGAAGCTAAATATTTAATATTTTAATTTTATTAGAAATAATTGTAAAATATGCCATATATATCTTCTAATTACATGTTTTCTTAATTGTGATATCAGAACAGTTGTATCACTACATGCCCCCACAAAAACATCACATTGACCTACTGTCCAAACTCTCATTTGAACTAGCACTCTATTGTGGTTGTAAACTTATATGAATGTTACTTTGTTGTGTTGACAATGAAGACATCAATCTTCTGTTAAGAAGACAAGAATCCATCTCCTTTCTCATGGGAGGTGGCTTTTAGCTGGCGGTCCATTTTAGAAAAATGAGTCAGTCTGGTCCTCAGGGGTCCAGAAACCAAACCCTGGTGGAGAAGATCAGCACAATGCCAAACCGTCAATTACCCTTTCAACAGAGCCGTTAATCACGCTGCCACCCTTTACTTCTGGCATCCTGACACATGTCATCTATCACGCAGGCTTTCCCGAGACGCCAAGGGAGGGAAGAAAGAAGAAATATTGTTGAGAATTAGACCGAAAAGGCTGGGGAGAAAGTTGGGAAGTCAGAGATACAGGTCAAATATATAAAAGCAAAGCGGAGGTGGTTCTGTATAGTGTTTGTCATTAGACTAAAAGAAAGTAACACAGGCGAGAAAATTAATAAATTGTCGCACTGCTGAGTTAAACTGTTAGGTAATTAAGTCATTGAAAGCCCCGTTTGGTTAGAGACCTCAGTCAGTGACAGACAGATATATTAGGTGTTGAGCAAGTAAAGCAACAAATGAGTTCTAATTTAGCTTAATGCATGATAATTTTTACTTCAGGCAAAGGTGGGAAAGTCTTGCTTTACACATTTCGAAATGTTCTCCTACCAAACCATGTTTTAAATCCGTCAATCAATCCATCAATCATTGACTTTATTTGTCAAGAATGCACATTTGTGCATGCATCCGCCTTTGTGTGTGGGTATTCATGTATGTGGACATTTGTACGTGTTCACATGCGCATTCCCGTCCGAGCTTAAAATGACATGCATCACTCAAGCTCAGCTGGCCTGTAAATGAACTCTAACGTTCTCTCCCACAGCTCTAGCCCTGCTCCATGATGGATGCTCCTTTAAAGAAAGAGATTAATGAGAGGTAGGCGGCTTGGAGGACCATTTATCACAGTGAATATTATTTGGACGGCTGTGTAAGCCTGTAACCTGAGAGTTAGAGAGGCATAGACAGAGCACAGGGTCTTAGATGTCCTCTCTATGATGGATAGCTTTGCTTTCTCTCTGTGTTTGTTACGAGACACCAGCTGTCCACCGGGTGGTCATTGCCGGATAAGATTGGGAGTTCAGTATTGCATTGCCAACGAACCCTTCCAGTATTCTCAGTGAACCCAATTCCTAGTTATCGGAAGCTTATTAAAGGAGGGTAACTCGGGGACAAAGCCTTGCTTGAAAGGTTGGGGGTGGGTGGGTGACAGTCTGGGTTTTTTTGATGTTGGTTTTTGCCCCCAACCTCCCCCACCTTGTCCCTGCAGAGTAGAATTATGAGTGCCATCCATCTCACTGAGTTCTTTGATGCTGGGCCATCATCTCAGCAGCTGCTGGCTTAGATACACATAGAATTGTTGCCAATCACTCTTGGCAGCTGAGGCACATCAGACACTCTGTTGTCAAGGGGGAAAAGGAATCAAAGGCACACGGAGTGATAATTAGAGAGATATCTCCCCTGAAAGGACGTTTATGGTCAGTGGAATTCCAGTCAGCAGAGACTGTTTGCCTTCCCGCATTTACTGGAAATGGTCAGTTTTAAGTTTCTCCACCAGAGAAAGAGAAACACTACAGAAAGGGCAAGACCCAGGATAACATTATACGCCCACAGTTCTTTTTCTTTCTTGATTTGACTGCCCACTTTGATTGACTAAATAATTCACACATTTCTTTGCTTCAGTTGCAGCAAAGAACACACTATATTTGGCATGGGGGCATCTCAACATGTTGCCTGAAAGCTGCATTATTTTGATCAAAGTGTCATGTGTTGCACATTAGCATGGCCTCAAGCAAGAATAATTCTCACAGTTAACCTCAATCTGTATCTCTCTGTGAGGTTGTGTGTGAGTCATGTGAGCTCTAAGGATGAAAAGCCACAGTATTTATGGACAGAAAGCTTTTAATTTGAGCAATAATCTTATTGGTTATTATTGCAAAGTTACCTTACAAGACCTGTGTATGGCATTAAATGCAATGACGTCAAGATGAGCAACCTGATTTTCACTTGATGTAAAAATTAGATAATCTAGATAGTTTAGAGGATCACATTAGATGAGATTAACAAAATATGCCAACTTTTAACTGTAATCATGTACAGTCTTAGAGTATGTAATTATGCACACACATAATTTTTTTTTTTTAATTATGTATAGAACTTGATGTTCCAATTCAAATGTCATTGGTGCTGTTTTTGTCTATAAGGTGGAGGGGGTTAATGACTGATCATATGGAGACAAATGTTATAGTTACATAAATCACATAACGCGAGTGCCACTAAAGTCTCCTGGATTTTTGTTCTGCTAGAGCTCATTGCACACATCACATTTTATTAGCTTAATAAATCACCCAGGCTGTCAATCAAGCCTTTTGAGAATAATTGGTTATGGTAGGTGCCTCCTGAGATGGATTATAAATCATTCAAGGTTAAAGATTGTGTTCAAATTTAGTGGGCTTGGGTCTTGATACACACATACACATTTGTGAGAGTATATGGTGTCGTCTTAGGTTATATCCTGAAGAGTATCTTCTGAACTTTTCCACCTGCTTTAAAAAAAAAAAAAGTTACACTCTTGTAGCCTTTTGCATTTGTGCTAGAAAAAAGCTATTTGCCATTGTGGACCCTCAGTGTGTCACCATAATTGTCTCCGGGATATGAGAGGGCAGGAAAATGATCATGTCATTGTAGTTACACCTGGTTCACCCTCTTTTCGAGCTGCTTTGGAGTTCATGCCAAATCAGGCCAGTCAAATGACATCTTTTGATCAAGGCTGTCGGGCACGATCAGAGGAGATTGGCAAGTAATGGATACCTAGTGACAATCCAAATCTACAGAGGGGATAAGACTGGCCTGCACCTGCCAGTTATCCTTTAGAGACCCCATCCTGCAGGCCGCTTGGCTGACAGCCAGTGAGAGGCTAAATGAGAGAAGCGCAGGCTTGTGAGATTGTGTATTATCATTTGAAATGAGAGCTATTTGTGCTTTAACACTCTTGTCAAGACTGTGGTGGATCTTGTAAGAGAGAGAAAGAGAGACCATTAACAAGCCACAATGCACTTGAATCACACATGTGGCGGCATACCATGTTAGCTTGTAATGCAAGGCCTGCTGTATTTTCAAACATCTAACATGTCAAGCGTTTTCCTTTTGACATGAGCAACATAATCACAAATGCGCACACAAACAAGAGTGAATAGAGTGGAACAGAGATGGGGGGGTTGGTATGGCTTTCAAGGGGGCATTTGTTCCACTTACGGAGTCAGAGTGACAGTGTCAAACTAGCAGGGGACAGGCTGTCAGGAGACGGGATCGTCAGTCCCAGAGGACGGTGGTGGATGGGCTCTTTTGAGGGTGTGAGGGCAGCTGGCAGAGAGAAGGGCGACCGTGTCCCCTTGGATCTGTCATCTGGAGGTGCTCGAGCAGACACCTTTCTCGCAACATGTCACCTGTCCAAGGTGAACAGTCGTCAGGTGGGATTCAAAGTGACAGGTGGCTTATGTGCCGCCATCTTATGTCATTCCCCTTAACCTCTCAATCTATCTGTCCACCTTTTCCCTTTATCTATTTGTCTCTTCATATGTGCACAGGTGTGTCGAAATGTGGAGAGGTGGGCCAAATGGCAGCTGGTGCAACCTCTTGTAAATAGCCTGATTATATACTTAACAGCAAACAATTAGATAAAAATCTTTGATGTTCACTTGACTAGACTATACCAGACTAGTTCAAAATCTCAGTTCTAGAAGAAATATAGGTTATTTCTTGGTCCTCTGATATGTTTGTTGATGTTCCAGTGCTTATGTGCCATTCAGAATTGAATTAATGCCTTTTAGATTCCAGTTCAATTACAGAAATTGATTTGCATTTGAATTGTGGCAGACAGCAGGATACAGAATTGCAATTCAAATGTGAACACAAGACTTTGACTTTTGTTGGCCAGGGTGGAGGAACACTTCATTTCCCAGGATGAATTGCCTGTATTGAACAATTCCAGTTCAACCTCTTGTGGGATGTGGCCCATTCACTTTATTTTCAAGAAGAATATCATTAGGCTAAATGATTGTTTTGTTTGTTTACCTCATTCAGTGCAATTTATGTGGCATTAATTAAATTTTTTTTCTTTTTTCCCCCTCTAGCTTATGATTCAGAGAGTGTTAAGGAGACCACCATACAGACCGAAGGCACTGGAAGTGATTACACAGTGACCAAGAAACCACACTGTGAAAGTGATTTGGGAGAAGACTTCAATAACCCAGTGGATGAACAAGATTCCCCCACTCCTGAGCTGTCAGGTCATGATGTTGACAGTGAATCTCACATAAGTGAATCTAGTGACCCCACGTCAGATTCAGACAGCACCCCGATCAAAAATGAGGAGGCCACAACAGACTTTCTAAGGACTAAAGACCGTTCTGAGGACTCAGTATGTATTACAGACAGCCTAGAACAGATGAAGGCTATTTACAAAAGCGTCCTTAATAATCCCTACTGGTCCTTTTTGAGCTTGAATTCCTCTCAACCGCATGCAGACGAACAGCCAGCCAGTAGCAGTGGTAGCAGCAACAGCAGTCCTGGACGCAACAGCTATGACTGGCATCAGTCTGCTATCGCAAAGACACTCCAACAGGTCTCTAAGAAACAACCTGCTGCGCTTGAACCAAGTATATTCTCCACTGTCCAGCTCTACCGCCAAAGTACTAAAACCTACGGATCCATCTTTACTGGTGCTAGCAAGTTCCACTGCAAAAGCTGCAGTGCATCATATGACACACTGCTTGATCTCACAGTTCACATGAATGAAACAGACCACTACCGTGATGATAACCTTGAAAGTGCTAGAAAGGGTGCCAAGTCATGGTCCAAGCCACGTAAACGCTCTCTTTTGGAGATGGAGGGAAAGGAAGATGCCCAGAAAGTCCTACGCTGTATGTATTGTGGACACTCTTTTGAATCCTTGCAAGACCTCAGCGTGCACATGATAAAGACTAAGCATTACCAGAAGGTTCCTCTGAGAGAGCCAAGAACAGCAATTGCTGCTAAAGTTATGTCTTCATTCAGGAAGAGGGTTCCAGTGGAGCTGGATGTTGCAAAATCTTTGCACACCACAGAACAGACAAGAAGTCCCAACGGAGGGCAGGCCAGTGATATTTTTCAGATGTATTCTGAACAAACCAACAAAGATGATTTGATAGATCAGAAGACAACCCGTGGTGTACCGTTCAAGTCTCAGAACCTCAAATGTATGGAGTGTGGAATTTCACATGACTCTCTGCAGCAGTTGAGTGCTCATATGATGTTGACCGGCCACTTTGTTAAAGTCACTCAAACATTGCAAAAGACAGACAAGCCTCCTCATCACAAAAGTAAGTCTGTGAAGTCTCAGTCTGGTACACCATGTTCTTCCCCTCTCTTAGCCACAGGAATCTTGGAGTCATCGTCCCTCCCATCCGTAACAACTGGGGGCAAGAACAAGACACAAGAAATTACTTCTCAGAAAGACAGTGATTGCAAGGAGTCTGCAAATATAAATGATGTTAAGCAGAAATTCAGCATATCATCAAAGTCTGATTACCTAACTGAAGATGATCTAAAAGAGAGTCCTAAAATGGATTTTGATATTCTCAAGTCATTGGAAAATACAGTTACATCGGCCATTAACAAAGCACAGAGGGGTGCCCCGAGCTGGGGCGGTTACCAGAGCATTCATGCAGCTTATCAGTTACGAAACCAACTGAAACCTGCTCTAAACAACTCGAGCTATATTTTTTCTTTAAAACAATCAGCCAGTAGTCAGGAAGGCCAGTCCATAGACAAAAGTCATTTGATCCCTCCAAGCACTCTGCCAAGAGCTTCCTCATCCACAGTTAATGTCCAGGAGGCGGACAAACTGGAAAAGAAAGTAACAGAAGAGGCTTTTGAAGTAGACAGACAATTTAATGACTTGAATGGACAGGGATCCCCACACTGGCAGCTGCTGAATTCTAAAGGGAAATCGCTAATGTCAAAATCTCCAAGTCATGAGAGCATGGTTACATCTATGAGCAATGTCTCTGAGGGTAACACAAACGAAAAGGAAATTCAGATGCACACACAAGATTTCAGAAATCGCCTCACCTCCACTTCAGATCTGTATGATGATGCTGGTCTACTCTCTGCCCACCCTGAGCCAAAACAACCCAATTTCAGTCCTCTAAGTGCCCTTCAGTCTGTTATGAACCTTCATCTGGGTAAAGCTGCCAAACCGGTAAGGCCTGTCCAGGACCCTATGAGTATGCTTCTCAGGATGAGCAACAGCATGGCCGAAAGGGCCGCTCTTGCCGGTCCATCTGGACATTCGGCAAAACTTAGCCAGTTGCATTCTGACTGCCATGAAATTTGTGGAGACCAGCCGATAGACTTGTCCAAAGGAAAAAGTGAACAGTGTCTCAGAGCTGCCGCTCTCCCAGGCAAAGCTTTGAGTTCCTCTGTGTCTGGTGCATCTGTGAGTGAATCAACTAGTTCCAAAATCGTAACACCAGTGAGTCCTTTGCGTGAAAATGCCCTCTCTGACATATCAGACATGCTGCGCAATCTCTCAGACTCTCGAGCTTTGAAGTCCTCAACACTTCTATGTAGGCCAGAGCAGTCAGAAATCGAGGGTTCTCATACTTCAGATGAGGCAGAGGATACATCCATGATGCATAAACGTAAAGGTAGGCAGTCGCACTGGAAACCCCAGCACTTGCTGATTTTGCAGGCTCAGTTCGCATCCTGCCTCAGGCAGACAGCTGATGGAAAGTATGTGATATCAGACTTGAGCTCCCAGGAAAGGATGGTCATATCACATATAACAGGTCTATCTATGACAACCATCAGCCACTGGCTGGCCAATGTGAAATATCAGCTCAGACGAACAGGCAGAACAAAGTTCATAAAGAACGTTGACTCCGGACACCCAGTTTTCTACTGTAGTGAATGTGCAACACAGTTCCAAGCTCATTCTACATACATATGTCACCTTGAGTCACACCTTGGGTTTAAAATAAAAGACTTGGCTAAACTTACTTCTAAGGATCTAAACCGGAGGATTACAAAGCATTCTAAAAGCCCTCCCATAAAACCCGTGATTCCTGCTGTACTGCCAGCTAGAGGATGTCAGGAGCAATTGCCACCAGTACCAGCGCTGTAACATATATAAAAACATATAAAACAATACATTTAACATCGTATGGCAGGATATTTATTGTACTCTAAGTTGAGAACAGACAATAGGATCATAATGTAAAGATTCATACACAGTTACTTATATATTGTTGCATTAACATACACAATTGGCCTTGTAGGTTAATCTTTGCAATCATGGATATTGTAATGGTAATTTAACTTTAAAAACCTGTTTAAAGTTAAGGTGGCTACCACCAGCTTTACCAAGTAGATACACAGTATAAGAAATCTATTATATATAAAAATGTCTTAACGTTTTGAACATTCTTGAATGCTCATGATGAACAGCTTTTTGGGGACGTTTCTGTTCTGATGAGAGAAGAATGTACATTGTACATAAACTACGTTATGTTATGCATATATTCTAAAATATGGCTTGCTTTTTTTCTCTCATTTTTGCCTGTGCTTAATACGTAGTTTGTGCATAATCTGATTTATTTATAGATATGACTAAAGAACTGTATATATTTTAATTAAATCTGAAACATTTTTAAAACATTTTTGTTGATATAAATTGCCTTGACTTGTTTTTTTGTTTTTGTTTTTTTTATACAGCTGTTTTTGTTTTCTCCAAATTGTATCACCTGTTCATTTTCATTTAGTCAGACATTTTTGACATTTTTTTTTTAATTTACATCAATTTTGTTGAATGTTAATACATTGAATGAGGCATGCCATCTATATATGTAAATGTAAAAAAAAATAAAAAATCTGTCATGGGACAGAATCAGTAATCTTTTTTTAAAGAAAAAATGCAATTAGAAAAAAAAACAAAGCCTCTTTGTCTTTTTTTCAAATACTTGATTTCACATTTAATATTTTTAAACTGCATAATTTCAACCTAATATCAATATTCTAATAAGACATTCAAAGACCATTGTTTTTATTAGTCATCCAAAAGAGTCCAAAAAACACTTTTTGGCCCAAGAGTGCGTCCTTATGTCTGACTGGTCACAATTGGATAAAGGCTTCTTTACATTTAATTTTTTTATTTATTTTTAAAATAAATCTCCCCATTGTGCTGCAGTTTCTTCTTCTTTAGTGCAGATATTTTAACTCTTACCATGCCAAGTCTAAACATTTAGTCATAGTCAAATATATGCACTCTTTGTCATCTTAGCATGTTTCCCATCAAGTACTGGCAGAGTTAAATTGACATTGTGTCTTTTTGTTTTGTTCCTTTGGTACGGTGAATTCAGTGGGGTAGTCACACCTCGGTTGTAATAAAATAAGAGAGAGAAATAAAAAGAAGTGCTCCCTGTCAGAGTCACATCAGCCTATGTCATCGCTCTAATGAATATCATCTAAATTGCTTTGTATATCTGAACAGTTTGGATGTCAATCTAATTTGAGTACATGCACTGATGGGAAGGGGCCCAGACTAATGAGAAGAGAGCTACGTTTGACAGCGCAATAAGCTTCAACCTGATCAGACAAGTTTGAACAGGAATTCTGACACATGTGCCAATCCAAAAAAAAGTTTGAATTTGAAAATTGAATTTGATGTGAAATTCTGTACAGACTGTACTGGCGGCATCCTTATTTCTTGTCTGACATCTTGTCAGAAGTTAGCCGTTCTAAAAACTATAGCATATAAGCCAGTACCTGAAAAAAGTGACATGATCTCAAACATAGATTTTCATAAATATCTCAACATGTAACTTGTAAAGCTGAGTTCCGTTCTGGTGTAATTTGCAGTGTTCCTTAGATTCATGGCTAACCAGAAAATAAATTGTTTACTGAGCTAGCACAATCTTCATCTCATCATGGCCTCTTGGAAATCATGTTCACCCGCTACTTGAGTGTCAGTTCATATTGTGACCAGCCCTGAGTTGACGTGACAGTGTATGACAGCTCCAGAGCACTCATGGGACAGAATGGAGGTAGCTGCCCACAGAGTCCAGACTGACTGAATTATTCTCAGCACAAGGGTACGGGTTAAGGTCATTTTCCTTTTCTTAAAGAATGGGAAAATTGTCATACTGCTGAAGTACAGTCAAGTTTAAATCAAGTTGGACAACGTTTATGCTTAAGTGTTTTAAATATTATTTAAATGTGATATTGCTTTAGTCATGGAAGGTCGTTAGTTAAAAATGTAAGCAGTATGAAGAACTATGGTGCATTACATCAATTTCATCCATCTGCCTAATAAACTAACTCAAGAAAGTTGTTGTAAGTCCAAAATATTTAACAGCTGGACGGAATATTTTGAGCAGCTGAATTTCTATTCACTAGCATTTCCCCAGACAGCTGTCAAGAGCATTTTGGCATGATATCTGACAGATTTGCAAAAGACACTCGTTTCAGGGCATTACACCATACATGTTAATTTAATGCATGATGACACGACCAATTATAGTGAGCTACATGCTCAAATAGCATGTCAAAAGCTATGTATCAATCCATTTGATCCTGTCTTCCAACACCTTAAGTGATACTTTAAGCAACATTTCTGACTAGGAGAGAAGTGCTGACCAAATAAAACGCTTGAGAGGAACACACTAGCTGATCTAGCAACATTTGCACGAAAAGTAAGGTCTAAAACAAGATCGGTTGGTGTATAAATAAGAGCATATATTTCATTTCTATACACTAGAACAACCCCCAAGAGAACCCGAGTTGGAAATCTCACTGAGAAGTAGTTTCTTTTTTTATTCCTTACCTCTCTTGACAGAATTTAGAAACAAGAATCTTTCTACTGAAGATGTGACCCTTGGATATGCCACCCTACAAAACCTTACTGAAACTGACAGAAAAAAAAAAAATAGATTTACTTGTTTTTTCATAGTCCATTTATGTATGAATGTATATACAGCTGGGTCCAAATGTCCAAGACACATACATTTCCCCCCCTTTTAAACCTGGAAATAACTACAAAATTGTAAGATCTTAAAATATTTCAAACAAAGAAAACTGAAGAAAAAATTTCATGGTGTAATTTGTCATTAAAAATACATTGTTTAAATGTTAAAATAATGTATAATAGAAGCATATTCACTAGTAGTCTCAAACAAATGCTTTTTTGTCTATCTTGTTTCACTTGAAATGACCTCATTTTGAGCAGAAATCTCAGACATGTCAACATTTCAGAAAGAAGCCGAACATTGTAGCATGCTAGCTCTCTACCACCGCCAGAGTTGTCTGACATGGTGGTATGACTTCTGACATTGTGTATTCAGAATGATCTGACAAGGCATCCACTCATGTTCGGTCTCATTCGAAATGTGGTAATGGTCTCGTCCCTGTCCATCGTCCCTCTCCGCACGTCTCAACCATATGCATAGGTGGCGTTTAGATGTGACGTCCCAGAAATGCATGAGCTGAGAGCTTCATGCGACCACTTGGGCCGCACTAGCCGTCCAGAGATGGCAGGGGACACGATTCAGTATGACACTCCTGGTTGGAGCTGCCAAACTGCCACTTCCTGTCCTCTTTATTCACACATTGAGGGAGTTGAAATGCAGTGTTTTGAAAATCACTGATCAGACATCTGTCTGCTTGTCTGGCCTTTCTGTTTGACTGTCATGATCATGTTTGGTCACCTCTCATTCAACGTCAGTGCCAGCTCTGATCTGCATTACAGAGCAGCAGATACCAGCCATGTGCTACTGTATTTAATGGCCAACTCAGACATTTCTATACTAATTAAGCAAGTTTTACGGAAAAAAAAGAACAAATGAATTAATTTTATTTCCTAGAGTCAAGGATTGTTGATTTATCTCTGAAAAACGGATGTAACATCAAGGTCTAGTAGTTAAATAATTCACATTATATAGTCTAGCTTCACTTTAAAATCTGTCTAAACCAGTGGGAACCGTGACCTTAGTCAGGTTAGGTGCCATATTGAATTTAAAGAGGCTATGAGGGATAGACTTGGGTCTGTTCACACAGAATGTGTTTTTCCATTCCACTACACTTGTTAAAGTTCAACTTTTAAAAAATACATCTTGAGGCATTTTTACTCATTTCACATCTCAAGTTTTTCTAAGCAAAAACGTGTTCCGTGTGATGCTTTAAAAAAAATTAAAGTTAAAAGTTGAGCGCCGCATTTTTAGAACACCGTGTAACGCACGGAACATGGCAAAAGATGTCAGCTGCGAAAGCTGACACGTTCGTCTAGCGTGATTACATAGAAAAACAATGGAAATGTAGTGCAATGGAATGGAAAAACATGTTCTGTGTGAACAGACTCTTACAGTTTAACAATGGCACACACTATATACTGGTCCTAGATCACAATTTTCAGAAATATGTTTCATCAGCTGAACAATCAGTAAGTTGTTAAACAACAGCACAAACCAAATGCACTGACTACGCCTGTCCCTCACAGTCTTGTTTTCATTCCTGTCAAAAATTAAATATGGCACTATCCTGACAAAGGTGTGACTGATCATTACTTCATCCAATCAATCATATAAGTTATATATTTTTTGTAGCCTTCTAATATCATTCAGACAGCAAAAACATGAACACAAACCCACCCACAGTATCTCAAGCTGCTGTCCCATACCTTCAACATGTCAGTTCAGCACAGAAGAATGACAGAGACGTGATAACGTGTTGGAGAACACACACACACACACGTACATCTTTGCATACAGACATCAAAGAGGTGCAGAATCTTGTCAAAGCTGTGAACATCAGCCTGTGTGCTTGGCAGGGTGAGTCCTTCCCTCATGAAAAAATGCCCCAATAATAACATGAGCTGTAAGACAGAGGTGTCAACTCTGTCCATCAGCTTGGTTTCAGGATATTATGTTTTACCTAAGAAAGAATTCACAAAGGAAAACATCTGTAGTTATTTTTTATAGAGAATGACTCATTGTGCGTTTATAAATGGCTAGAATGCTGAACAAATTAACCCTTGTGGTGTGCTGTGCTGAAAATCCTTTACCTAATTTGGTGTTCCCGGTCATTATGCTACATTATCACCAAATCTTAGATTCAATCTGTTGGTCAACTTGTTTTCTTTCAATTAGCACAGTTTTTTTTTTACTGATTGGTCGTAGGCCTCATTTATCAGAGCCTATGATAATTTTGGCAATGTTCACTCACCAAACACTATTTTTGGGGTAGTTGTTATACCCTGTGTGAGCAAAGTCAGTAAGCTTTAGTCCTGTGTGATAACATTAACTAGCATTTTTGGAAAAAAAGAACATCCTCTCTGGTTCAAAATGACCAGAACACAACATGAGGGTTAAACATTTGGAATCAAATCAATATTTAAGATTAATTCGCATTTACTTTCACAGTAACACAGTATTGCAAATCGGAATAAAATAATTTCCAAAATACGTGTGCATGTATATAAAGTAAATGTGGAAAATGCATGCATTTTTACCTTCATAAAAGTTCACAAGAAGAATCCTACCTGGTCTTTATCTTATGGCACAGTAATCTGACAAAACAGCTTATTTCCACTTGAACTTGCCTTAAAGGGGTGGTTCATTGCGATTTCACTTTTTTAACGTTAGTTAGTGTGTAATGTTGCTGTTTGAGCATAAACAATATCTGCAAAGTTACGAAGCTGAAAGTTCAATGCAAACGGAGACATCGTCTTTTAAAATTCTGGCAGTTTAATGACTACAAAAGCGGCTGGTAGGGACTACAACAAGTTACTTCCCGGGTTCGTGACCTAACAAACCCAGATAAACCCTGCCCTCGGGAACATGCAACAAAGGGGACAAGGCCATGCTACGCTGCTTTAGAGAAGAGGATGAGAAAACTAGAGGTGCACATAAAAATCTATTCATATATGAATCGCGATTCTGTCTTCTAAC
>NW_015637159.1:52964-53286 GCF_001515625.1 Sinocyclocheilus rhinocerous
GGGGCTTCATAAAAGCAGGAAATGATCAGCACGTTTCTCAGAGAAGGGACAGAGCGGTGTGGAATAAAGGAAAATTATGTGAAAAATAATGAGTTTTAAAAAAAATGAAGCATTAACACATGTTAGACTGCACCCCATAAACACAATCAAGCCTAGAAAAAAAACCATTGAACCACCCCTTTAAAGGGGTCATAGGATGCCCATTTTCCACAAGTTGATATGTTTCTTTAGGGTCTTAATGGAAAGTCTGTAACATAGTTTGGTTAAAATTTCTCAATGGTAGTGTAAAAAACAATTTTTTTACCCTGTCAAAAACAGCTCT